>NW_024718545.1:1211020-1338520 GCF_018991925.1 Homarus americanus
AGAGATCTGTTAATGACACACTGATAACATTCATTCATTCATAACTAAATGTATTAGTTTTATTCATCAGACAAACACTTATTTACATATATTTAAAAATGTTGCCATACAATAAGAAACGTGTAAAAAATCTGTCATGCATCATTTAATATATACATTATATCACTCTGTTTCTCTCTCATTATCTTAGTTTATCCGTCTTTATGTCTTTCTGTTTATATAGCTAGTGCCATATATTGTATCCATCCGGTTGCCATATATCATTCAGTTTGTTGTCATAGTACGTTCAGCCGGTTGTCATACACATCCAGTAAATATTATCCTACTTTTCACCTGTTGTTATAACCCATATTTAATCTCTTGCCATGTTTTCTCTAATCTGTTGCCATACTCATCCGGTCTGTCACTACACGCTGTCCATCCTGTTGACATAAATAAACTAACCTGTTGCCATATGCCATTGAATCTGTTGTCGTAATCTACCTAACTTATTTACCATATTCAATCGATCCAACTTATTGACGTAACCGCTTAGCATGTTGTCATAAATCATCCTCTCCTCCTCTACAACGTTCCGCTTGGCGATACAGTACACGCCATCAGACCGGAGAGACCAGAGACATCAGTGTTGTGCATTATAGATTCAGAACAACACGTGGTTTATGTATGTATGTATGTACAGTCAGCCAAAGATGCACTTACTTCACCCTGGGTCTCGTGCTTGCAATTTTACCTGGCAATACCTTGTAAAGTAAGGCTGTGTGTAGAGGTGATTGTGATTGGTGGATCTATTTTCTATTGTATCACTGTCAGGATAAATATTAAGCAAATCAAAGGTAACATTTTTATAATAATAAACTTTTTATCATTATTTTAGGTAATGAGAAGTTTCCAAATGTTCGTCTATTTGTTTAAATAATGAAGAAAATTTGACGTGAGAATCTTGTGGCACTCATGCACACACACTCCCTCTATTACGCACACACACACACACACACACACACACACACACACACACGCAAAACGCACGCACACATCTTTCTTCGACTTCTCGCCACAGAAGACTTTCAAGTTGTCCCACAAATCCTGGAAATATGCCGCCAGGAAAAACTCCTCACAAAAGGAACGTTGGGGGGAAGGGCAGGAGGAGGAGGAGGAGTGACGAAACAGAGGTGACGAAGAAGTGAAAGGAGGGGAGGAGAAGGAAAGACAAGGGGAGAGAGGAGAGGAGGGAAAGGGAAGAGGGGCAAGGAAGGAAAGTTAAGAAGATGGGAGAGAAGAACGAAATAGAGGTGAAGGAGGTGGGTGAGGAGGCAGGTGGGAGAGGAAAGAGAAGGAGAATGATGGAGATGGAGGGAAGGAGAGAGAGAGAGAGAGAGAGAAGGATGGAAGGATATTAGGGAAGAAAATTGGGTAGTGGAAGGCAAGGAGGAGAAAAAAAGACTGGAGGAAAAGAAGATGAAGAAGGAGTAGAAAAAGAAGAGAAAGAAGAGAAAGAAGAGAGAGAGGTGACAACAAAAATAATGAAGAAGAAGAAAAGAAGCTGTAAAAGAAGAAGGAGAGGAGGAGGAGAGGAAAAGAGGAAGATTGTTGAGGAAAGTAGGCTGGCCAGCGACCCATTTCCCACTCTATAGTCCTACGTTATCTCTTGGCATACAGGGAGGCACTTCATTGACGGTCGAGCAGACGGGAAGTGTGAGGGAGAAAAGGATAGGGAGGTGAGGGAGGTAAGGGGGAAGAGGAGGTGAGCTGAAGGGAGGATATAGAGAAGAAAGGAAGGGGAAGGATTTTTTTTACGGTCGACAAATTTATTGACAAGCTTGGAGTACAGTTTGCCTATTCTGAGTAATTCAGTCAGGTCTTGACACTGAGGGTGGTATCACTTCTCACTGCCACGCAGGACAGAGGTTCATACACAAAGAAATACATCATATTCATTAGCAGCATATATCGGTCAGTGGTTCACATACATTGGACGTCATATTCTAATTGAAGACTAATCAGTGTGGGCTGGCAAATTTGAGTATGAACGCAGAAGTATTAGAGAGAGAGAGAGAGAGACAGAGAGAGAGAGGTCGATTAATAGATAAAAGTCCTTTTGGGAGATCTCCCTACACACACACACACGGTCCTTAAGGGAGTTGCTGCCAGCCTCTATAGTCACCAGCCCACCAACACGTTAATGGACGCCACCTGTGTACGAGGACCACACTGGGACGCCTTCTACTATCTGTGTCAAGGCCCCTCCGTCCCTCTCCCCCCTCTCCATACCACTGAAGCCCCCCTATCCACACCCATCTCCTCCCTCCACACCATCCCACTACCTCTTCCGTTCATCCCTTCTCAACATACTCTTCCTCTCTCTTCTCCCTCCATTCTTTCCCTCCATATTATCCTTCTTTTCACCTCCTCCCACCATCCCCTTCCCATCACCCCTTCCCATCACCCCTTCCCATCACCCCTTCCACTATCGCACACATAGACCCTCTCACCCATAATTCCCTTGGTCGGCATTACCATAAAGAGTCATTTTCTTTTGTTTTTTTTCCCTTAATGAAAATATAAATAAGATTGTGATGGTACTCTTGGGCTGTCCTTTGTCGATTTACTGATTATCATAACCCATACCTGCTATCTATCTATCTATCTATCTATCTATCTATCTATCTATCTATCTATCTATCTATCTATCTATCTATCTATCTATCTATCTATCTATCTATCTATCTATCTATCTATCTATTTCTGTCTGTCTGTCATCTCCTTCTCTATCTCTCCTACCACATTTTCTTATCATCTCTCTTTCTCTCCTCTAAATTATTACACATTCTCTTAATTTTTTTCTCTTTCACCCTTCCTCCTTCCCTCTATTTCATCATCTTTTATTATCCTTAAGTTTGGCTCAATCTTCCTCACTTATTGCACCTTATCGTTGTTAATCTATTCGTGTTTTTCTTCCTCTGTATCCTAATTACCTATATTTCTTAATTATTCCTTATTCTTTCCTTTCATTCACCTTTTTTTATTTTTTTACTACATCTCTCTTAATTATCTTCTTTGTGTGGTTCTTTCTCTCTTCAGTCAGTCACAATGTCTCTTTTTTTTACTGTCATTCACTTTTTTTCTTAATTTCCATCATTTATTCTTAATTATGTCTTACTTACTGTCCTTTGCTTATTAATATTTTTTCTGTCATATTATTTCTGTCATTTGAGCCTTTCATGATTGGTTTAACCCTTTCATGACTGGTTTAACCCTTTCATGACTGGTTTAACCCTTTCATGACTGGTTTAACCCTTTCATGACTGGTTTAACCCTTTGACGACAATGATGATGGTTTAATTAGCCTCTTTTCTCATTAATATTGAACTTTTCTTCTATTTTTTCTGTATTTAGTATTCAATCTCCTCTTCTTATTCCTTTGCATCATTTATCTTTCAGTTATATAACCCTCTTTTCTGAGTCATCTCTCTCTCTCTCTCTCTCTCTCTCTCTCTCTCTCTCTCTCTCTCTCTCTCTCTCTCTCTCTCTCATCCTTGTTCTCCTCTCCTCCACTGGCCACCTGACCTATACAGATTCAGGTCACATCTTCCCGTTAGCCTGCCGTATGAACCGTGTCGGGGACGGGTCTGGTACATAATGGCTGGCGGTGGGTGATGTGGTTTCTTTATATAAGCCCGATTAGTTCCAGCACTGAGTTGCCCCCTCCCTACACAGCGAGGGTCCTGGAGGTAAGTTAGTTGGTTGTGACTGTGTGTGTGTGTGTGTGTGGATTGATGTCGTCTCAACTCTGCGTATACTGTTTACTACAGTATGTGGCAGTATCGTGAGACAGACGGTCAAAATTCCTCAAATGATTCACATGTAAATTTACTGTCTTCGTATAACAAGGGGTGAGATGTCGTATCCAGTTATAGTAGAGTCTTATGACAATTTATCCACCATTATCATCACTAACGTCCAGTCGCTTTTGTTTTGGTAGTTTCTTGGGGCAATTTAGTCACCATATGAATCACTGTCTTCTTAGTCTCTGTTCCCATTGAGCCAGCATGAGGTGTTCTCAGATTACCCGTTAAAAGTGGTGACAAAATTAGTTCAGGAACCTTTAAAAGAGTCCTGGGTGTGAGAGAGAGACTGGAAAGACGTAAATATTGATGGGGTCCTGTTGAGAGGGGGAAGATTCAGCTACGGGAAGAATGTCGTGGTGAGAATAGACCGCCCGTTAGGGATATTTTAGGGTGTGTGAGATTGAAATTGTTGGCCCAAAAAAAATTGTTGGGATTGTGAGACTTTTATTTATTTGTTTTTTGCTGTTGTTTTGTGAAATTCTGTTTTTGTTATTATTTTTTTATGATTTCTTGGTTATGTTTTCTTTTGTTATGTTGTTTTTAGGGTTGGGAAGGGTTAGTTAGTGATAGGGAGAATTTTATTGCATCGTGAATTTGTTAGTCGCATAATTTGTATATTGTTTAAGTTTACTCCAGGTTGTTGAGTCTCGTCTTGTGGCCGTACGTCATAACACAAGAGGAAGCGTGTCCAGTTATTGGTGCTAACTCTTATTTTTTTTTCTTAAGGGATCTCTCTCTCTCTCTCTCTCTCTCTCTCTCTCTCTCTCTCTCTCTCTCTCTCTCTCTCTCTCTCTCTCTCTCTCCTTTCACACGACTCTGCAGGTAACATTGCTTTCCACCTGACCTTCCCAAACTATTTATCGTCTGTCCATTGTCCATTATTACTCAACGTCTCTCCCTTTATTCTTTCCTATAATTTTCCCTCTTCCTCCTTTCCTTTATTGTTGTCTCGTCTGTTATTTTTTTTCCTCGGTTTCTCCTTTGTTTCTGTATTATTGAGGATATTAAGTTTGTTGTTATTACTGTACTCCGTCTTTTTGTCAAGCCCAGACGTGTGGTGCATGCTTCTACTGCTACCATTACTACTACCACTATCACCATCGTCACACCACTACTACCACCATTACTACTACCACCGATATCACCTCCATCTGTTTCAATCTCCATATTAATATCATCACCACCACCACTACTACTACTACCACTATCACCACCACCACTACTACTACTACTACCACTATCACCACCACCACACTACTACTTTCACTATCAACACACTACCACTAGCGTTACTATCATCATCATCACCAGCACCACCACTCCCGCTACTAGAAACACCACCGCCACCACCACTACTACCACCACAGTCTTAACCCTGAACACAAGCACCAGCATCCCTCCCACGTTACCTGAAGACAAATATCGCTATTCTCTTTTCCATCGACTGTTAGCACAACCACGACTATTCCTTCCATCTACCTTTACCGAACCTACCTCCATCCCACTGGATTTATCCTCGACCCAACCACCACCATCCTACACTATCACCCTATTGTCATTCCTACATTCCTATTAACATCTCCCTCCTTCTTCCCCATCACCATTCTCCCCACCACCCTCAACCTTACCGCCACCGCCACCACTACCACCACCCTCACCCTTGCCACTATCAATAACCCAACCTCTTACCCTCATTACCAATACAAACACTTTCGCCAACCCCCCCCTCCCCCACTGAATCCACCTCATCACTAAATCCACTTCATCACTACCCACCATCCTCCCCACCAACACCACTACCACCACTCCCGTCCCCACTACCTTCAGTACCATCACCACCTCTACCACATTTCTCGCCAGCACACAGAAGCACCTCTCACTCTCAGGCGGTGGAGGGCCCGCGTACCGCTCCCCACAATGGGCCTCTACCTGCATTCTCCTGAAATCCAATCCTCTCACCAGCGACGCGAGAATCTTTTAGTTTGCACAAAAAATAGGTTTCCTATAGCCATTCCAAACGCTAAAACCTCCGGAGCGTGTCTCATTTATTCGAGTGAGAAGCTAAATAAAAAGGATCCGAATACCTATCCCATTTTATAAGAAGCAAAGTGTTTTTTCATGCCAGTTATGGGTCGTGCACGAGGGTGTAAATTAAGCTACGAATACACAGTAGCGTCTGGCTGGGCCGGGTTATTTCTTCAACAGCTCTCCCGCGTATTTTGGCGAGGATGCCGACCAAGTAAATACTTTGCCTATACTCGTACATTTCTTCAGTTTATTCTATTTCATAAGTGGATGTATTTTACGAACACTTTTATTCTATTAGTGTATCTGAAACTTCATTAGCAACTGTCAATATGTATTCGTAATCTTTATTGAACAGTTTACTAAATAATTCCTGTATAGAGAAAGAGTTTCCCTTCTTTAGAATATTTGACCACCATTACAAGACCAACACCTTAAGAGATGTTGATTTATGCCCTTGCCCCACACCACCCAGGAGGTCGCCCCCTCGCTTGACCTGCCAGACACTCCAGCGCCCCGCTAAATGGTCACAGGACAATGTACCTCTAGGGAGACTTAACACTCACTTCTTTATATAAGTAATTGGAATCTTGGCCAGGAACCCCACAGGCGGTGGTTTGGCCAAGACCCGACCCGGACCACCTTCCAGCATGGCCCTCGGATAATAGAGTGGACCATTTTCTACTCTGGGTACCGTCTACGGGCCACTTTGGGGACCATTCATATGGAAATTTTTAAGACGATGCGGCTTCTTCTCCCTCCCTAAGAGAAATTGATGAGGTCTCCGCCAAGTTATCAATGCTGTTTATTTGGATGTTTGAGTTATGGTTATTATCCCTCAGCATTCATCTTGGTCTACCTTCAGTTTATGTATGCCAGATAGACGCGGCTACTCCCGTGTGTATACTTCAGGGAGGGCGTGACGCGAGGCGGGAAGGTGGATGACTCAGGGGAAGAGGGAAGGAGAGAGGAGGG
Source organism: Homarus americanus (assembly GCF_018991925.1). Classification (NCBI taxonomy): domain Eukaryota; kingdom Metazoa; phylum Arthropoda; class Malacostraca; order Decapoda; family Nephropidae; genus Homarus; species Homarus americanus. The sequence continues at coordinate 1,217,869 of NW_024718545.1, forward strand.
CGGGAGAGGGAAATGGTAAAGAGGGGGAGAGGAAGACTGTGGGGAGAAGGACAAGACGGTGAGAAGAGGGAAGCTGAGACGACAAAACGAAGAGGACTTAAGATGGTGGAATGATTAAAAATAACGAAAGGGGAAAGAGGAAATAAAATGAGTTAGAGACAAATAAGTGTGTGTGTGTGTGTGTGTGTGTGTGTGTGTGTGTGTTGGTCGAGTACTTTGTCAACGCCGTTTTTGCTGTCAAGTGGTGGTAAAAGTTGAGCACAGTTCCCACGTCGGACAGAGTTTAGTTATTGAAGAACGTGTCGAGAGTCATCAACACCTACGACTGACGGCTTAATTTAGGTAATAATTCTTTAACTTTATTTACCGCAAATTGTCATAGTAATACTTGTCAATATATAAAAAAAAAGATAATTATACTTTTATTGAATCAGTCAATCGTGGTATAATATTGTTGATGGTCCTTCAGGTATGATATTACATGCAGCTGAAGTGATCATAATGTACATTTTATAATTATTAAAACGGGATAATAATTTTCAAGGGTTAATTTACAAAAGATGATTACAACATGGGATAATTTACAAATATTAAAAGTGGATTCACGTCGGGACATTAATTATATTTGGGGAGGAACCATTAATTTGGATCAATTTTTTCCTCCCTCGTCGTTTGTGTCTGTGTAAAGATTCGACAGATTTATTATGAGGTGTTGGATCACCTGCATCGATACGTCGTTTAGATATTGACTATGGGAGGGAATTTGAATCACGTGAAGATTAGGCCTCTATCTCATTTCACCTGAATATTAAACACACCTAATGATACCTGGAGGTGAGGCTAGGTATGGTGTCTAATTAACCAGTTATATAGTAAGTTGCCTTGATCACTTTTTGTAGCTGTGTAACGTGAGGACAGACACACCGCCAGTAACAGATTCTATCAACGACTGAAGCTTGTTTCCTTGTTATCGTGAATAAATTATCAAAACATTGCCTCTTTATTATTGAAAAAAAAATCAGTTCATAAATAACTTGACCATGTGTAAAGTTTGCTTGTGTTGTAACTGGAACATCATAACACTATACTGAACTAACTCACAAGACCTTCGATCATGGAGGTGTTGGTCACATAGGGGTGAGGACAGAGGTGGAGAATACAACAATAGACAGAAGAATGTTGGGATCTTGTTATAAACTCTTCCCGCGAGATAATTAAAGGAAATTCACCTTGTTAGGATAATGTTGCTCGTCCCTCAATATCTCATTAGGTCCGCGGTGCTGATGGACTCACAAGGAGCATCTGGCCCTTAGCGATGTGGGGGACTAAACCTTATATATCCTGCAGCAATAAATTGAATTCGTAATCATTCTAAAAACATCCAAAAGTCTGCCTCTCTCAGTCAAAGGTCAATTATTAAGTCATAACATACACACAGGTGAATAAAACGTAAAGATAAATAAACAAGTATGAGTAAACTAGTAAATTCTTGTGGCAGTTTAGTTTACTGTACAAATAAATTTTACTTCTTCAGTGAGTGACTGGGACGAGCGGCCAGCACAGTTAGTTAGACTGAATGTAGTTAAATTTAGTCTGAGAGTAAAGTGGGTCCCATAGGATTAGTGAGGTACACAGGGAGGAAATATAGCCGAAACTACAGTCAACTGTCGTTAATCTCTCAAGTGAATAGTTAGATACCCATATTCACAGATGGGTTGACTAGGGGTGCCCCGGGCCCAAACCTGCGGGCCTCAAGACAGGAAGCGGGTGTTGAGGGTGTAGGAGCCTATTACAGGGAAACGATATTCGACCAATAGCTAGTGAGTAAGTGAGGCGTATAACGTAACTTGTACAGCTAGTAAGTTAAATCTATGGTACACCTCGCCTCGCCTCGCCTCGTGCCTCTCCTTCCCCACTAAACACACACCAGAAAGACTGGCCCTCCAAAACGCCTAAAAGTAATGGGTCTTGGTCACCTTAAAGGCTCCGTCGTGATGGACTACCCTCGTGTACCCCTCAGTGTCCTTCCGTTAGGGTTAAATATATACAGTAGAGGAGTGGTTATCTCACCCACACGGCAATTAACTGTTCTTTGGTTCAAGTTTTCACTACAGAGGCCGTATGTCAGGGGTATCCGGTGGCTCTTTTGTTATTACTATACAAACATATTCATGTCGGTGTTGTAAAAGCTCAGCTGGTTCACAAATATTACGACTTAAAAGGGAGGATATACGTCTATCCTATCTCACCTCGCCTTTGAAACATGACTCCAGGTCTGACGCCGTGGGTTGACAGGTATATGTTTCAGGGTTGTACATTTAAGTGGACAGTTAGCTGCAAGCTGCTCGTGTCACAGTGAGTAAAAATAAAAAGAGGGGCGGGAAAGCTAATACACCAGCAAATTGCTCAGGGCCGCTGCCGCCTCAGCTACAACCCGACGAAGGCATTACGCAGGGGGACGACACCCAGGGGCCTCACGATACAGCCCTCTATCTCTTTTCTGTGTACAAGGCGCGTCATAACATGTGCCTGTGTTTTATTGAGGGAGATATTGGCGTTGAATCTTTCCAGCTTCCTCATCTCTGGTCCTACAACTCACAAACCTTTCAAGTTTTGTTTTCATATATTTCTCACTGGTCTCGTGTGATGTTCCTACCTTGTTGATGACGTGTTTGTCTGGGTGTTTGTGTTTCTGTGCGTCTCGTTTTCTTTTGATTAATCTACCGTTTGTTTGTGTATTCAGATGCTTCAACGTTTAAGGTCACCAAGTTCTCAAAATAAGAAAAAGTCTCATCTATACACCTGTCTCAGTTTCTTTCTGTCAGTCTTTCTGTCAGTATGTCTTTTTGTTTGCTCTTCTCCATTTTTTTATTCTTTTTTTCCCACTGTATAATTTTCCCGAGGCACTCATACTTTCGAAAAATAAAATAGAAATAAAAAAAAGTCGTGTCTACAAGAGCGAGGCACGACTAACCAAACTAATTTTGTTGCGTGATAAGCTGGCCGGGGAAAATTAAGCCGTTTTTTTATAGTATTTTTCCCTCCCGACTCTCTCATTACTTGGAAGGAACTCCTGAAGTGCGTTGATGACCTGCGTTTGCTTTTGATTTTTTTTTTCGTCTTAATTTTTGAAGTTGAGAAAGAGCTCAAGCGTCAAACACGTAGAGAGCTGTCGCCTTCAACTTTAGGTATCGGGTTGTCTCAAGACGTGGGCACATATGACCTAGATAACGTCTGGGGTCACTGGATCGGACACAAGGTCACTGGAACGGACACATTCATCTGATTTTCTAGATAGGTCAGGTCAAAGGTCACTGGCTGGGACACATTCATCTGACCTTCCTTCTCGCCGCTTGCCTTCGTCCGCATTTCAGTCTGTGCTCAATTTGTTCCTCTAGGACGACTTTCTATTCTCAAACGACCATCTCCTCCTGCACGAGCTTCCTCTCTTCCTGCACGACCCTCTCCTGCACGACCCACCTCTCTTCCTACACGACCCTCCTCTCTTCCTGCACGACCCACCTCTCTTCCTGCACGACGACCCTCCTCTCCTGGTCGTCTCATTTCAACTGGACGACTGTTGGGGGATTTTTTTCCAATATCCTGCAGAAGGTGACGTACATCTTCTCATCTTCCTGGTATTTCTCTCTCTTTTCTTCTTCCCTGTTTTATCTCTCCTCTCTATTTTCACCTTTTATTATTGTTATTTATCCTTCTATTCGTCTTTATCAATCCATATCGTTATTGTTATTGTTATCTTTAGTTTATTTTCCTTTTCCTCTTTTTCTTCGCCTTTCTTCCTTGTAAGGTTTTGTTATATTTTTAATCTGTCTCTCATTTATTTCATGTTTTTCCTGTTCCTTGATTTTTTTTTTATTTGTCCTTTGTTTTTCTTTAACCTGTTCTTCCTGTTCTTAGTTTCTTCTTTTTATTATATCGTTTTACGTTTTCTCTGCTTTAATATAGTATTCTTTTTGTAACACCATCTTGTCTTTTACTGCTTTTTCTTATTTCTTCTTTTTTATTCATTTTTCTGACCTTTTTTCTTCATGTTCTGTTTATTCTATTTTGTGTATATTTTAGCCTTGTCCTCTTCCTTATCTTGCCTCTTCTCTTTTCCTCTTTATAATTCTTCTTTTTCTTCTTAATATTTTCCATTATATTATCGTATTATTACTTTTATTTTTCAGTTATTCTTCTTCCTCTTCTTTTTTTTATCATTATTTTTTTTTATTTTCTTTCTTATCAATTTATAAATTTTTCAGTGCTTCTTCTTCCTTTATTTCCATCATCATCTACTTCTCTCTCTCTCTCTCTCTCTTTCTCTCTCTCGTGTGTGTGTATGTTGGTCAAATAAGAGAGATACTGCCTCTTCTTACGCCAGCTGCCCGGGTAAGATTCCGTAAGGACAATGGCTAAAGATAACAAGTTTACCTTAAAAGTTTTTCTTCAGATAAAGAGAGAGAGAGAGAGAGAGAGAGAGAGAGAAAGAGAGAGAGAGAGAGCATAAACATTTTCAGCCATGGCCTTAATACAGACAGAAACTTCTCCAATTTAAATTAAAGTTTTCCTGGATTTTTTTTATATGCCACTGTAGGAAATGTTATGACAAAGGGCTGATAACATTATTTGATAAGAGGAGAGATACAGTCGTTTATATTCTGACGACTTAAGAGGAGAGATACAGTCGTTTATATTCTTGTGATTTATTCCTGTTTATTTGTTATTTGTTCATTTAATTGTTCATTGGTTATTGTTTATTTTTATCTCTTATTGTTATTGTTCATTCGTGCTGTTCATGTTATTGTTCTTGTTCTTTTTGTATGTTTGATGAAATTAATACGAAGTGCTGTGAATTGTTGTGAAAATATTAAGAGTTTCATTATATATTGTGTTTACAGTTTGAGTGTGTGTGTGTGTGTGTGTGTGTGTGTGTGTGTGTGTGCGTGTGTGTGTGTGTGTGTGTATGGTTGTTTCAGCACTTTCCTTTCACTTTATACTTCCATCTTTATCCACTCTTCCGTCTATCATTCCTCTCTTCCTCTTCCTTCCCCTTTCTTGAGGTTTTCTCTTGCCCTCAGTCCACCTCAAACAAACGTGGGAAGGGAGTCAATACACAAGAGAGATCCTTTGTAGATTTGCATATCCTATTTAGTTTATCCTATTTCGTATGTCCTATTTTCTATGTCCTGGTTTGTATGGCCTATGTAGTATGTCTCATTTAGCATATCTTATTAAGTATGTCCTATTTAGTTTATCCTATTTTCTATGTCCTATTTCGTATATACCTATTTTGTACGTCCTATTTTCTATTCCTATTTAGTCTATCCAATTTTTTCTTTTGCAAACTTTCCAAAGGTGGAGATGATGGGATATGCAGCCGTGTGTGTGTGTGTGTGTGTGTGTGTGTGTGTATGTGTGTGTGTGTGTGTGTGTGTGTGGAAGATGTTGACAAGAAAATTTAAGAGTTAAATTTAGTACAGAATTAATTAACAAAGCTCTTACATATTTTTGTCCCGGGAAACAGATATAAAAAGGTTTATTCGTGTTTGTGTAAGATTTGTGTAAGAATATAAACATAACAAGATTTATTTGGTGTTATTTATTAAACTGTTTAATGTTTTCTACCTCCCTGAGAATCATTGTCTAATTGAATATTGGTTTTCAATTTTGTTTTTTTTATAAAATCTTAAATATATTGTGGCAGCCTTTTAATTCCTTAATATCTTCAATGTAACTATATATATTTTCTACGTTATTTTCCCAAGATAAATTTTCCAAACTCATAATTCCTTCTATTCTTCCTTCCTCTTTCATGTCAAATATTAATATCTGCATCTCATCTCCTTCTCTTATAGAAATCTTCAACAACTTTCTCTTGTATATCTTTTATCATTTTCATCTTATGAGATTTCAAGCACCAAAATTTTCTCTTACTTTATATATCACCTTTAGATGTCAAACTTTCATTACGTCTTGGAAATATTCAGCCTTGAGGTCACACGCTGATATGAAATCCTCACTATGCCTCAAACTTCAGTGACACCGAGAATAACATACAAACTTAGTGAGGGTTGCCAACGCTACCTTCATATATTGGACACATAATACTGGGAACATACTCAGTAAACATGACATGGGAAAAGCTGACGAATTTATTCATGGGACTGGTACGTGTGAGGTGTTGAACTGTTCATAAGTTTCTTAATTAAAGGAGACGCAGGTTAATGTAATGTCTTGGTGTGGCAGGTGGGGTGAAGGCCAGTGGTTAACCCTTACCTGTTCTAGTTAATCAGTGGTTGGAAATGGGGTGTTGACGTGGCATAGTCCTCTCCACTCCCCGTTTTTTCTTCCCACTTCACTCCCTCTCTCTTCTTGGCCCATTTCCCTTCTTTTTTCCTTCCCCTTCCATCCAATTCATTCCCTCTCCCCCCTTACTTTCCTCCCAACCCACTCCACCTTCTCCTATTCTACCCTCCCCACTCCCTCCTCCTAGCTCATCCCTGCTCTCCCACTCCACATCCCACTTCTCCTTTTCCCCTCTCTTCCGGCCTATTTCCTCTCCTCCTCCTATCTCAACCTCCTCCTATCCTTCCCTCCTATCGCCACATCCCTATTTTCCCATTCTACATCCCTCTCCTCCCAACCAAATCCCCTCTCTTTCTAACTCACCCCCATTCTTCCCTCCCTACTCTTCCTCCTCCTATCCTATTCCTTCCATCTCATTATCCTTTCTTCCATCCTACTCTTTCTCCCATTGTACTCTTCCTCTCATCCTACTCTTCCTCCTCCTATCATCTTCCCCCTATTCCTCCTCCTTCCATCCACTCTTCCTCTCCCCTCCTCCTTTACTACTATGCCCTACTTCCTGTTGGCTTTATTGATGAACCATGACATTTCCTCTGACATTTCCTAGTTCAATAAAATCAATAAGGTTGGGAGCCGTGAATCATTGCCGTGACGCGCCACTGCCAGGTGTGTCTCTGTTCACACGTTTGTTAAATTCACCTGTAGAATATTTATATGTTTGGGATCACCTAAATATTATCACATCCAACTTATTTCACCTGATGAATAGCCACAACCCCCCACCACCACTTTCACCACCACCACCACTACAACTCCCACCACCACTCCATCCACCACCACCACCATCACAACCACCACCACCACCACAACCCCCACCACCACCACCACCACAACCCCACCACCACTCCATCCACTACCACCACCACCACAACCACCACCACCACCACCACAACCCCACCACCACTTTCACCACCACCACCACCACAACCCCCACCACTCCATCCATCACCACTCCATCCACCACCACCACCACACAACCCCCACCACCACCACCACCACAACTCCCACCACCACCCATCCACTACCACCACCACAACCACCACCACCTCACCACAACCCCCACCACCACTTTCACCACCACCACCACCACAACCCCACCACCCATCCATCCCACCCATCCACCACCACCACCACCACCACAACCCCACCACCACTTTCACCACCACCACCACCACAACCCCACCACCACTTTCACCACCACCACCACAACCCCACCACCACTTTCACCACCACCACCACAACCCCCACCTCCCACTTTCACCACCACCACCACCACAACCCCCACCACTCTCCACCACCACCACCACAAGCCCCACCACTTCTCCACCATCACCCATCACCACACTGACCCACCTTAATCGCCTACGTGTCGTAATCCGCAGTAAACTTCACCGGCAGCCGCACATTTACGGTCAGTATTGAAGCCTTTACCTGTTGTTATCACCTCCAGGGTCATTGTCACTCTCTTCTCTCTCTCTCTCTCTCTCTCTCTCTCTCTCTCTCTCTCTCTCTCTCTCTCTCTCTCTCTCTCCTCTCTCTCTCCAATTCCTACCTTCCTTCTTCTCCTCCTAATTCGCTTCTTGCCCCTCCTCCTCCTCCTCTTTCTTCTTCAACCTCTTTCGCCCCTCCTCCTCATCCAACACCTTCTCCTCCTTCTCCTCATTCAACCCCTTTCTCCTCCTCCTCTGTTCTCTATCCTCTCTCTCCTTCCTACCAGTAAGGATGAACCAAACTAGGACGGTACACCACCACCACCGCCTGAGGCTTCGTCGTTAGTCAGGGAATCACAGACAAGCCACTAATCTTACATATGAGTCTTTCAAGCATAGAATCGCGTTACGCCCATTCCGATACATCTTCTACCCGCCCACACACATCGCCCACCCCTTTCCCTGTCAAGCTCTCTACCACGCCATACTACCATAAAATGCCCCCCCCTGCCCTCCCCTGCCCGCCCCTTCCCCGGCCATCGTCAAGGAAAAGAGTGAGTTTTATTATTATTTTTTATTATGGGTCGATGGGTAAGGATGGAGGGATGGACTATAGTAAGAAAGGGGTAAGAGAGGGTGTTGGTGGGGGTGAGAGGGAGGGGGTGTGGTTAGGGGTGAGAGAGAGAGAGGGGGGTGTCGGTGGGGATGAGAGGGAGAGAGGGGGTGTGGGGGTTGTTGGTGGGGGTGAGAGGGAGGTGTTGTGTTGGTGAGAGGAGAGGGTGTGGTTAGGGGTGTGGTTAGGGTGAGAGGGGTGGTTAGGGGTGAGAGGGAGAGGGTGTGGTTAGGGGTGAGAAAGAGAGAGAGGGGGTGTGGCTAGGGAAGGAGGCGTGACGGGGTTGAAGATGGAAAGAGAAAAAGAGGGAAGAGTTGGAGAAGGGGATGGGAAGGAAAATGGAGTATGGAAGGTAGAAGGGGCTGGGAGAGATGGAAGGGGAAATGGTATAGGGAATAAGAGGGAGAGGAAGATTAACGGGAAGAGAAGGAAAGGGGTAGAGAGGCGAGGTGTAAGAAAGAGGAGGGATGGAGGGAGGAGGGAGTTAGGGTGGAGGTGTGGGAGGGGAAGGTCGGATGGAGGATAAAGAGGGAGGGATATGTGTGGGTGGAGGGAGGAGGAAGGAAGGAGGGTTAAGTTAGTGAAGGTAGGATAGAGAGACAGAGTTAAGTGGGTGGAGGGAACGGCTCGGTGGGTGGATGGGAGAGGAAGGGTTGTGGGAGGGAGGGAGGGAGGGAGGGAGGAAGGGCAAGGTAGGTGGAGGGAAACTCACCCAATATCCATTATCATTTGTGAATAGGAAGCAACGTAACGGGGACATTATTTTCCCAATAGCGTGAGACGAGAATCCTGAAATTTTGATCAGGTTGCGAAAAGATTTAGTCATGGCGGAGTATAGGATTTTAAAGGCTTACTGTCTCTCGCTGTGTGACGTGGGCGTGTTGATGTAGACCTTAGTCGTCTTTGGTGGTGGTGGTGGTATGGATGTTTATACTTGGGATGAATTGTGTTCGTATAATGGTATAGATAATTGTATCCTTGTATGAATAATATTGTATGGTAGTATAAGTAAACATACATACGCGTATATTCTCAAAAACAACCCTATACAAATATGTGATAGATATACCTCCTAAGTGTATATACATTAAAGAGAACTGTCTGAACCTTCCGATGTGTGTATATATATGGATGCTTGTGAAGCCTACTGACTCCCTGACGTGTGTGTGGAAGCCTCCTGACTCCCTGACGTGTGTGTGGAAGCCTCCTGACTCCCTGACGTGTGTGTGGAAGCCTCCTGACTCAATGACGTGTGTGTGGAAGCCTCCTGACTCTCTGACGTGTGTGTGGAAGCCTCTTAACTCCCTGACGTGTGTGTGGAAGCCTCCTGACAGCCAAAGTCAACGCAAGGTTTCTAGTCGGGTGACCCATCACGCTCGTCCTCCAGCGTTGCAAGACGATACAACATAAGATTTATTACATCATGAAAAGGTTTGGTATATAATGGCTTGAGAGCTTCATGGTGAGGGAAGGGAGATGGAGGAAGGGAGAGGAAGAGAGGGTTAAAGAGGGAGAGGAAGAGAGGGTTAAAGAGGGAAGGGATGGTGGGGGAAGAAGGAAGGTGGGGTGGAAAGAGAGAGGGTAGAAGAGGAGAAGGGAGTAGGAAGAAGGGAGGGTGGGAAGGAGAGGGAAAGAGAAGGAGAAGGAGGGAGGAAAAGTGAAAGAGGAGTTGGGAGAAGAAGAAAAAGAGTAAAGGCGGGATGGAGGATATGAAGGTATAGGAGAGGAGAAGAGAAGGACAAAGAGGGAAGGCGGAATGGGAAGAGAGGGGGTGATAGGAAAGAGAGAAAGGGAGGAAGAAGGTGGGATGATGGGAGGGAATGGAGGAAGAGGGAAGGATGAATAATACGGAATGGAAGGAAGGAAGTGTAGGAAGGAGAAAATATAAAGCAGTCATTGATGAAGAGAAGGAGGGAGGCAGGAACGAATAGATAAAAGGAGAGAGGAAAGTTGGCGCGACAAGAGAGAGGGGAAGGAGGGAGGAAGAAAAGGCTAAGGAATAGAGAAGAAATTAGAAGGGGAGGAGAGAAAGAGGAGGATAAAGAGAAGGAGAGGAGAATGGTTTGGAGCCACGAAAGAAGAAGGTGAATGAAGGAAGGAAGAAAAAGATCGAGAGTTGTCAAGGAAGGAAAAAAGAAAACTATTTGGATATAAAAGAGAGAAAGAGAGGAATTGAATGAGAAGACATTGACCCAAAAATGAGAGGGGAGAGAAAAAGATAGAAAGTGAATGAGGAAAAATGAGGAAAAATGAGGAAAAAAGGGTAGAAGGGTGAGGGAAAGCAAGGGAATGAATTAGAGAGAGAAGAAAAAATATATATATAAAAAACGGGGAGGGAAAGAGGGAGAGAAGGAATGGCAATTAGAAAAAAATATATTATAAAAAATGGAGAGGGGACAAGAGAAAGAAGGAAGAGGGGGAATTGAAGCGGAGGAAAGAGAGTTGGAGGCGTGATGCTGGATGAGATGCCCTTCTTCCCTAGGTTAGGTTAGGTTAGGTTAGGTTAGGTTAGGTTAAAGTAGAATAGCGAAGGGCACAGGTGAAGGTTATGACTGCACAAGGTTGAAGATTTCTCGTGTGTGTGTGTGTGTGTGTGTGTGTGTGTGTGTAAACTCATGAACCTCCGTGTAGTTTTGTAAGACTGTGTTAATATTGGACATCAGGTAAAACACCCACACCCTGTATAGATCAGCACCATAACAGCTCACTGACGCACCTCCAACACCCGGGGCAGAGGAGCGTGGTGATAATTTTCTTAATATTTTATGACGGTGGAACTGAGGTGAAGACTAGATATATTTTGTATTACTTCCTGGGTGTTGAAGACCAGGTGTTTATGTAGACGAGGTAGATATTATTGTATAGTTTGTCGTAGTTATCATACATAAGGTTAAGGATAATTTGGGAAACTTAAATGAATGAGGTATATTGGGTTTTATATTATTTTGCTTCTCTGTTCGACACTTATGGAGGGAAAAGGAGAACACTGTACCACAATACTGGACACTGTTCGTACTGCTGTGGTTGTTGTATAGATTTTTTTTTTTTATAAATTTAGTTTTTCACCAGGGACTAGTTTGTTGAGCACCCTCTTATCCTGTACAGCGCCCAAATGCGTAATTTATGCTTAACTTTTTTATTTATACAATTGACTTATAATTTAAGGCAACGTCTTTATGGTGCTGGCGCTTGTTCGCCTCGGTATGGAGTCGAGGTTAACATTAAAGTATTAACACCTTCTTGTGTGATGCTCTTACGAACATTACTGAGTGCAGAGTAATCGTCTCCTAGGTGTTTTACCAGGTATGTCTTATGACTATACCTATTTTCGTTGTCTGACTGTTATTCTTTAGTCACACACACACACACACACTCAGTATATACCATAATAAACCTCAACCACTTGTACCAAAACGTACTCTAACGAAATAAGGAAACTCTTCATTTACTAAAGAACCATAAAACGTTGTTGAGGTCTCGGTGGTCGTCAGAGACATATTTTCTGAAAGTGAGCATTACTTGGCCGAGGGTACGTCGCCTCGGGCCTCTGGGGACAACCGAGGCTAGACACGGACAGATCCTTCGTCTGGTGCGGCCGTTCCTCCCTGCTGCGCCCTGGCCCTAACTCTCACTGCTGGGGGCCATGTAATTTATACATAAAGTGCTAGAATGGGTCACATACGTTTCCAGGAGTAGAATACAATTTCTAGTGATATTCAGCATCACCTTATATGCATGTATGTATGTACAGTATGTATGATTTTCATACTAACAACATTAACTGTAAATAAGCGAATAAACGCAATATTACTTTAAGCCAAATGATAATATGAAGCAACATAACGAAGAAATACCACACCTGCAATGGAAGACCCGTGTTGTCGGTCCCTCCTCCTCTTGTGCTGATTAAACCTGTATATGATCTTTGTTTAGTCGCTGCTTTTCATATTTAAACAAGTGAAGTTTGTATCTGGGAGCTGACCGACGACCTCCTCCTTCCCACACGAGAATCACACCAGGTTTGCTACGGGGGGATGTCACAGCTAAATCGGGAAGAGACGGGTCGTGGTCTCATTGTCGTCACTGTTTTTGTCTCCGTACAATATCTAAGTGGGATGTAGTGGCCGAGTATATACAATGTGCGTTTCTGTCCTTAGGGTCGTTGGTTTGCATACCTGATACCCCAATTTCAACCACCTGTAGATTGAGGAAAGGATGGTGGTCTAGTGCAGTGCTTCCCCCTAGTGTACCGAAGGCTTGATGGTACTGTACAGTGTCTTATATTCACCGTCAGAACAATGAGACCCACAATAGGTGACTGACGATCGGACAAACTTCTATTGTAATCTTGATCATTAATGCGATAGATTCAACCCCCATTGTGAAGATAATGATATGTTTTGTCCATAGTCAAGACTTACGAGAATTTTTAAAGTGTCTGAGTAACGCAGATATTCGGTCGGTAACTCAAGGTATGTTAAAGACGTGACCGTAGAGGGCGGGGAACTTGGAGTGGCCAATACTAATTCAATACAGTGATGCCCGCTAAGTTTCCTAAGGAGATTAGCAAAGGCAGCGTCTGGTTGATTATCTGGACGAGGCTCTACATCACACATAGTGCATCATAGTGTGAGGAGTGGCTGCCGTAACACGACTAGGCAGATATTTATGTACTGTACGTCTTTTTAACATAAATCTTACTTAAAACTTGAGACCCAGTGGATATATCATCAAATAATATCAAGAAAAATCCCTCTAAGGATGATGGCAGGAGGCTGTGTAAATAAAAAGATGAAGAAAAAAATACCGAAAATCAATAACTATCTTATGAATAGAGAAAAATCCGAAGGTGTTAAATAATAGAAATGAAATTCAGGAGGAAAAAAAAGAGAGATTCGAAAACACTGATTACATTCACAGTTGGTGAAGATTTAGAAATATGAACGATAAAGCCAGCGATTACGTGCACTCCATTACTCAGCTAGGCAATTATCCAGAGGGTAAGTTAATGTCATTTGCATTATAAAAAAAAAGAATCGAGAGGAAGGAGGCGCTGGAATATATCTGATATCCCCAGACGTAGATCCTATGTGTCATCGAAAATCGTTGCCTCGGCTGATAATGAGATGGGACACCGGAGCCTCGCAGTGTTCAGAATGGGTTCGGACCAAAGGACGAAGCTCCGGATCGATGCTGGGGGGTTCCTGGGTGTTAAATGGATTAATGTCATCGATTGTGAGTATTGACGCGCCGCTATTGTTGCTATCGTCGACGGCAGCTCTAGACGGCCTTATCTACTGCCGCTATATGTGGGTCGTCTCTCTTGCTTCTCTTTTTCCTGTTATTGTCTGTGTGTCAGTCTATCTGCGTGTTATCATTGTCTGTGTGTCTGTCAGTCTGTGTACTATTGTTTGTTTGTCAGTCTGTTTGCGTGTTATCATTGTCTGTGTGTTCGTCAGTCTGTGTATTATTGTTTGTTTGTCAGTCTGTTTGTGTGTTATCATTGCTTGTTTGTCTGTCAGTCTAACCTGTGTATTGTCTGGTGTGTAACATAGGAACAACGGAGTAAGACAGACCTAACACGAACAATAAATGAATAATAACGTAACTAACCCAACTTTCCCTAACGTAATTAAAGTAAATTTGGGTTAAGTCAGCGAGGGAGGTGTTAAGTGAAGTAGTCAGGTGTAACATATATCCACTAATGTCCGTGAAGTTGTAACAATTATAACAGTTGTAATTACTGTGCAAGAGAGTCCATTACGGATTAAGGTTTAATCGCTCTATTATTCTTAACACGCACAGTAAGTGTATATCAAGTTTTTTTTAGAGATAATCCCACGATCAAACCTTAAACCGCAATTGACATGTTTGCCAATAATGGATGAACTGTTATCGCTATACATACAGTAACTTGATAGGAATAAGTTAATTTATGATAATTTTGAAGATTTTTATTTATGAAGTTGTTTGCTATCATAACATATTTAAGCTGTACCAAAGTTAGGTTAGGTTAGTACCACGTACTATACATCACGAGGTCCTTCCTATACACTATATAATGCATTACACACCAAATAGATGTTTTTATATTACAATTATTAAAACACTACAATATATATATATATATATATATATATATATATATATATATATATATATATATATATATATATATATATATATATATATATATATATATATATATATATATATATATATATATATATGTGTGTGTGTGTGTGCCATTAACTTCTTATAAAGGAAATTACAGCATATAAAGTCAATGAGCCAATAAAGAATTACACAGTGAAAGCTATTTTACATAAGCACCGCGGGCTCACGCGCAATAATGTACATTAAATTATAAAAACAGGCCAACAGCGCCGCGTCCAGGGATTATAAACTTTGTACTGTCAATCACACAAATTTAATCATGCACGAGTATTTCATCCAATAACTAATCAGCGAATGAGTTTTTGGTTGGCAGTATTTGGTAGAATAAAGACAGGAATGTTGTTTATATTGACATTAATTGGGATTTGTTACTGCTACGTAAACCATAGTTTGAAGTTGAGTGGTGATGCGTGCCGCCCGCAGTCTTTTTTATAGCAGTAAAAGCTTTTGTTTCCACCAGCTTTTATTTACACTAATTGTTTACACGTGACTAACGCCATCTGAACTTGTGAATTATTTGACACGAGTAGCGCGCTGCTGTTTATGTTATAGCCATAGTGGGAAGTGTCCTTATTGCCGCGGCACTGTGTTCCATATAGGAGTGTTCAGGGCTGTGTGAACAAGAGGCAAACACGTTATATATATATATATATATATATATATATATATATATATATATATATATATATATATATATATATATATATATATATATATATATATATATATATATATATTGTGTGTGCGTCATCAATCGCAGAGGTATAACTTCATTGTTGGATTGTGAACACAACAAATTTAATATCAAGAACAAATAATTTTCTTTATTGAAACCAAAGCATTAATATAAGACAAAGATATATATCAAATGTTAAGAGAAATCAAGTGTACCACCTTCAATAATAATGTGTTTACGGTCTGGACGAGAGTTGTGTTGGTATACTGGGTGACGCGGCCCAGAACCAAGTCACCATCCACAACTTCACCATCCGGCTCGGTCAGCCTCTGATGATGTCAGTTAATCACTGGACTTCGGTTTCCCTTCCCATAAGCTTTCCAAAATAGTCAAGTCAGATCACAAGTTGCTGCGTTTAGGCATTTTAGGTTAGGTTAGGTTAGGTTAGGTCCTGGTTCACACATCTTTATGCTTCCTCCGTGTTCTCAAACTGGTGAGGTCATTGTCTTCTCTTCCCAACACAAGGAATGTTACTTGTAACTTTAACAGTTAACTTAAATTAATGAACACATACCATGAATCAACTGTGCAATACGTGGTTGTGATAAAGCGTAGAGTTTACTTAAGAATTAGATAGTGGGGCTGGTTTATGGACCAATGTTAGGCTCTCCGTTACTGGCTTAAAGTAAAATGGACTGAATAAAGAAATAACATTGGCCATCAACTAAAACTTGTCATAAGAACGGTGAAGAGACGATCACGTGACACCAATTAACGAAGCATTTGAATGACGTCATGCTGATTAAGTGAACTTTTCATCGACAAGAGCCAAACGAAAAAGGTACTTTCCCCAGACACCGACACTATAAGAATTGGTAACTCAGGGGAAGTAACTTGCCGACGACTGTAATGAAACCTTTTCAACAAAATCACCTCGACATTCACCCCACAGCAATAACGGCAAGTCTACATGCTAGGTGCTCTTTGTAATATTTAAATGTACTCAATAAATAGATCACACATCTTTTGCGTCACCGGATTGTGAATTGTGTTGTGAGTGACTAGATTGTTGAGTGAGGAACGTAGAATATGAAACCCGAATATAATAAGGCAACAGTGTTCCTTGTCGTAACGCAATAAAACTAATTGACTCCAGTAACATTTTCTCCTTGGTAACATATTTAATGCATCGCCTGGGACAGATGTAAGAAGGTGTACAGTGTGAAGCAACCAAACATCGTAGGCTCTCTTCGGGTCCTCCTGCACTAACACTTGGCTATGAAGGTTAAAAACAATGTCACAAAGAACAGACCGACCGCATCAATAAGATTATAAATGGTGAAACGAGAAATTAAAATAAAATTAACATAGGACTGTTAGGACGTCATAGCAGATAGTGTTGCTTATACAGTACCTTATAAAATGATTTTCACTCGTATGATATAAGGATCCAAATGCTTCATGCCTTTATGATCTTGTTGTACTGAGTTACATTAATCAGATAACAGCACGGTGGTCATTGTATTAGTTACCTTTACAAGAAATTATCACTTGTTTTGAAACTGTTTGGAAGCTGAAGTTAGTACCAGGTCATCGCCGGGTCTACTAAATAATGAACTTATGGTAGAAACGTAGCTTATTAACTCTTAATTTATTCATATTTTGGGTAACGATGCCAAAAAGCTCCACCTCCTTCATATCTTTATTTACTACTACTACTACTTCAATTACTACTACTACTACTACTACTTCTACTACTACTACTACAACGCACTATTATATACTGATCGAGTTTCCTAAAATATTTAAAAGGTCACCAAAAAATACTGAGCATATTTTAATTAGTTGTATAGTACACCTGGACATTCTCTTACGATTACTCGGTATACAGAGACTCTACCTACAGTATGTTATTCGGCACAAAGAGACGCCCGTACACAGGGGTTAATTGACTATAGTATCTCCACAAAGTATACGTGTGTTCTATTAGATACTTTATAACAATCTCTAGTCGTTCCTCCATTACAGACAGTGAAAAAATTAATCCTTTAGAAGCGCTACCAGCAGAAATATAATAATAATAATAATAATAACAATAATAATAATAATAATAATAATACCTTTAGAATAATAATGATAACAGTTACAGTATTAAGAATGAATATAAAAATGATTCGCCCGCAGGATGAATATAATAATTTCCCGTTTTCTGTAAAATTACTGGCAGCGAAAATTCAGAAAATCCCTTCGCTATAATCCATAAACAATACTTTTCTTGCATATACAGAATTCAGTGTCGGAGCCAACTTTATGTGAGAGAGAGAGAGAGAGAGAGAGAGAGAGAGAGCGCGAGAGAGAGAGAGAGAGAGAGAGGTTTACTAGGTTATTCCCCTTTGTATTCTCTTGTGCATTTGTTCATCTATTTCTGCAATGTTTTCATCACGATCTCTTCATCCAGAGGGATTCAACATGTAGATGTGTAGGTCGTGTAGGTGTACCCTTCTGGGGTTTGCTCTGTGTGTGTGTGTGTGTGTGTGTGTGTGTGTGTGTGTGTGTGTGTGTGTGTGTGTGTGTGTGTGTGTGTGTGTGTGTGTGTGTGTAGAGCATCTGAGATATCTGTATGAATATAAATATAATGCACCCCTCTTACGTATAGCATATGCATAGTGTGTATTTTTAGCATTTTTGTGTATCACTGGCATGTAATGTATGCGTGGGATGTACTTACAGCATGTGTATATCTCGTGTGTATAATATGAGTGTAGTGTATATTCATAGCATTTGCATAGCATTTGTGTGGCCTGGGTGCAATACTGTATATGCGTAGTGTAAAATCATAGCGTTTTCGTAACATGCAGATGGAAAATATGTGTGTGCAGCGTCTATGTTGAGCTGACTTTACTTACCCACAACACTACTCCGAGTCGACAGAAATAATGATTTGTGTAAAATACGTGGTAATTGTTTTTCCTTGCATGAGCTTGAAGGTTACCTAAACATCATCATAAATAATATTTCATTTAAGAGAGAACTACATAAGATTAGTTCTCAATTTTCGTTTAAAGGTTTTGAGAGAATGGCGGAGTGTAGACAGGTAGACGAGAAGGGTGTGGTGTGGTGTGGTGTAGTGTGGTGTGGTGTGGCGTGGTGTGGTGTGGAGTGGTGTGGTGTGATGTGGTGTGGTGTGGTGTAGTGTGGAGTGGTGTGGTGTGATGTGGTGTGGTGTGGTGTGGTGTGGTGTGGTGTAGAGAAGACTTATGGTGACTCAAGCTCCTAAATAAATCAAAGGAACAATTGAGAAGTAAAGCTTGTTGAGAGATTTTTTTATTGAAAGTCAGAAAGTGAGTGTGCTCATGTGACTGTGTAGTGTGCATGTGTGTGTACATATGAAGGTTCAACAGCCGACCTCCATCATCAGTCAATCAACGGTGCTGTGCAAGCATGCTAACTCAGTTGGCTGCCGGCAAATGGAACCACGTGATTGA
This sequence comes from Homarus americanus, assembly GCF_018991925.1. Lineage (NCBI taxonomy): Eukaryota > Metazoa > Arthropoda > Malacostraca > Decapoda > Nephropidae > Homarus > Homarus americanus. The sequence continues at coordinate 1,236,619 of NW_024718545.1, forward strand.
CTCAGGTGATAAGCTGTGAGAAAGAGAGAGAGAGAGATTTTCTTGTGTTTCTGAGTGTGTTTATCAATGTGCGTGTTTACGTACACACTCAAACACACGTAGGACAGTTTCTGCATTATTAATTATTTGAGCCGTCAATCCAAAAGTCTCCATCATATATCATTATATAAATTTTTTTACACACGAAAAGATTTGCAAATTTCATATTTTTATAACAATATTAATGTCCTTATATGACTTAACTTTTTTAATTGGGATATTTTTATGGTGGTGTTGGCGGCTCCTGCAGTACACAGTCCACCGTCTTCAAGGCCAGTCCATGTCTCAGGAGATTCTTAAATACTGGCGCCGTGTTGTGGTTCTACCCAAGACCATTACTTCACGAAATTTGAATATAAACTGGAAATTTAATCTTATCTCCAGGAAATGCATCCAATTAACACTAAAGCTATCTTAAGGGCCAAATTACACGCAAAGTTCCAGGCTAAATTCTCCGCCTAACTTTTTAGATGTGATCATTATGCGCCACCTTTTCCCTGTTCCGTGAGTTCCTGCGGTCCTTCGGCGTTTTATTTAAGGTACGCTGTTTTGCTCGACTCTGACAGCCGAGTCTGGAAATTATTTTAGCGAATAACTTTGTGCATTTGACCACGTGACAACTACATGTTTGTGTTAATTTTTACTGGGCGCTTTCTCGACTAGATAGTAATGTTAGGAACACACACACACACACACACACACACACACACACACACACACACACACACACACACCTAACCATCTAGATTCGTGGTGACATAAAATGCACTTATTTGTGTTGGTCATAAGAGAGATGTCATGCATGTTTGAATATTTTGCCAATAACAAACACTAACTACCATTGTGCACTCATCTCTGAAAGCGTTTTACTGTCGACTTAAACTTACAGTGTTATGTAATAATTAACATTAATTAAACTGCCCTCAGATTAGAAGAAGAAAAATAAATCCATCCTAAGCTGTAAAAGTTGTGGAAGGTAATTTTGTGTTTTATGTTGTAATGCCTTTGATATTGAAGTCAATCAATGCATTATAACACCAACACTCACCATGATGTTACGAGGTTTAAGGTCATTTTCCAAGAATTTGTCCGCACGGTATTAACTTTACACACGAGGATTTAGCGATGAACACAACATATTTCCAGTAAATATTATTTTATATATCTCCTGTATAAGTCTCTCTCATCTTAAAACCTCGCTGTTATCTGAGGATTAAATCATTTCTTTAATCCAGACAAACCAAACTTTTGTTTTCATTTCCAGATTATCGAGAAGAAATTTAAAGGGGGTTTTCATCTGATTTTTATGACCGAGAGTTTAAGGGGGACTTGGTTGCCTTGTTAACTCTCCCCGACGCATGATACACTTCTCATTGTATTACCATTCTGCTCTTGTCTCTTTTTCTTTTACTTAAATGTCTTTCTCCTGATCGAATCCTCATCGTGACTCATCATGACTCATCTTAGACTCATCGTGACTCATCGTAACTCATTGTGAATCATCGTGACTCATCGTAACTCATTGTGAATCATCGTGACTCATCTTGACTCATCTTGACTCATCATGATTCATCGTGATCAGCACCAACAATGATACTAGAGTCATCTTGCTCAACCGAAATGATGATTAATGATGACAAAAAATTACACCGTTTTATAAGATCTTTCGAACTTACACAAACTGGTAGTAATTTTTTTCCCCATTAAACTTTAAATACGAAGAGAAAATAGACTAAATCTATATGATATTAATAATACTATACAGTGATTATATGATGCTCTGTGTGAGGATTATGAGTCGGTATTATAGGTATTTTTAACTTCGTCTTTACAAGGAAAAATAACCCATAAGACTTATTGAACTGTGACAAATGTATATAGGATTTCCCAGAAAAATTACCCTCCCTCCTTCCCTCCCTACCTGCTCCCTGCCTCCCTCTCCGCCTACTCCTTGAGACGCCATGAGTTGGAGGGAGGGAGGGAGTGAGAACAAAATATAGGGATATTCTCACTCAATATTCACTCTTATTCATCTCCATACTGAAAGAAATAAGTTTTCCGAATTACTTAAGTTCCACAGTAGGTTGTTTGAGAGTGAATTCATGTATATCACCACTGGAAGGAATTAAGATTAGTTTGACTGATAATGTGTTTAAAAAAAGACTGTACGCGGCTTAGATGATTCATAGATAGAGGAATCTTTAACTTTGTCAGCTGAATGGTGTTAGTGTTTTTTTGAATAGTAGTACAGTCAGAGAGAGAGAGACAGACAGACATAGAGACAGATGGCGTGGAAGTGCAGCACCCCTTTAGGATACACACACACACACACACCAGCAAATGCATTTTTCAAAACCTTCAAGAATCCAAATGTTAAGACGAATTCCTGACACGACTCAGACAATAATTCAAAACACAACATATTGAGGGAAACATTCTTCGCTGTTCAATCATCCCGATCACGTTCCTCTGGTTTTACATTCATCTGACGTCAAAGTACAGGACAGTGATATTAACTTTACCTCAGTGATAGACAAGGTTTAGGTTAGGTTAGGTTAGGATAGGTTAGGATAGGTTAGGTTAGGTTAGGTTAAGTTAGGTTAGGTTAGGTTAGTAAGCCTTGTCTTTCTGGACATTAAAATTCATAATTCTGGTAATTCTCTTAATGTCTTTGTAAAATATCAAGACAACACTCATTCCTGCGCTGTTTTCATTTTTTATAGTTGTTTAGTTTAAAAGTAAGTTCATTGAGACATTAAGAACACATTCAACATTGTGTGGAGGGAGGGGTGTGTGGAGGGAGGGGTGTGTGGAGGGAGGGGTGTGTGGAGGTGTGTGGAGGGAGGGGTGTGGATGTGAGGGGTGTGTGTGTGGAGGGAGGTGTGTGAGGAGGGGTGTGTGGAGGGAGGGGTGTATGGAAGGAAGGGTGTGTGGATGGAGGGGTGTGTGGAGGGAGGGGTGTGTGGAGGGAGAGGTGTGTGGAGGGAAGGGTGTGTGGAGGGAGGGGTGTGTGGAGGGAGTTGTAATCGTCAAGTCGTCTATTACTCCATTAATATACTAGCAAGATAAGGAGACAATATCACCCGTTTATCTTCAGAATCAATTATATCTTGTTTGTCTTTATATAGAAAAATTATATGATTGAAATACATGTTATCACGTTTCCTTACTGAATATATTTGTGAGAGTAAATTACAATATTTCGTCATCTGTAATTGTCTCTAATACTTTAATGTCATTTTCTATATCAGGTTTAAAATATTTCCACTGTGAGTCTTATTATGAGGCGATATACTAATAATGTACCATGACAGCATTGATGAGTATAATTTATTCATAAAATTAAATATTCTGTTTAGAAACTTGGGTGATGCAGTGCACTCAACCAAACATTTCATTGGTTTATGGTCAGCCACGGAGGAAGAGACTATTATATCACGTAACCACATGCAGACACTGACAGATATCATGTGTCTGTTTGCACCACTTTTTCGTAAGTTGGGTGATTTTTTTTATTATTTTTTTTTACGGGGATTAGCCCACCCAGGCACAGGTCACTGACCCACATCGGGGCCTATGGGGCGAAAATATAATAATAATAATAATAATAATAATAATAATAATAATAATAATAATAATAATAATAATAATAATAATAATAATAATAATAATAATAATAATAATAATAATAACAATAATAATTAATAAAAAATTCATAAAACATTAAATAATAATAATAATGATAATAGCCATAAGTAAATACATAAAAAAGATATCAATAGTGAGAAATTATATATGTATGTTTTGTTGTCACAGGAAGAGAAATAAATGAGACCCTGAAATTGTGTGTAAATGGGGCAGAAAGTCAGGTCAGCAACTTGGGACTTGGTCACAATTTTCATGGTGCCATATGGCAGCAGGGTCTACCATTATGCCGAATAAAACGTCATTTTAATAACACGAAAAAAATTCAATTCATAATCTGGTAATAACTTTTCGTGCTGTCTGACAAAAACATAACCTAGTGTTTCAAAACAACCGTCAAACTGTCCACAGCATCTGTTTTCCCTTCCTGGATAACCTGTCCAAATGTCATGTTAACTTCAAGTCCGTCCTCCCAGGCAACCATATAACATACCTGAGGGCATATTGTTCCCGCTCAATAACCGGTATGGAAAGTTAGAGCGTACAGGTGTACTGAGTTCCCAAGGTTTCTTAAGTCTGGTGAAGGGGGACCTGCTGGCCTGTACCCCAGCACCTTGTACACCTTCCAGTGCCTCAAGCTAGGGATCCCAGAAGTCAGTCTTTCTAGATTTTATTGAAAGCAAATTGTAAATAGGATTTCCAGCTTACAGAAATCCTAGCTCCTGCTGACAGGTCTTCCAGGCAATTTTGACAATCATAGCTGTTATAGAGACGGTGGATAGGATTCCTAGCTCCCAGCACATCAAGTTGTAGTTGTAGTCTGATACTTCTAGGTGCTCCCAGCTTCTAGTGCAGATGCCTATTACTACGGTGACACAGTGAACAGGTGTTTCAAAACCAAGTGTAACTGGAGGGGTCAGGCAGGCAGGTGTTTCCAGCTCCTGTATACAGCTGGTACTGAAGTGAATCAGCCCAGCCAGCCTCTGACATTTCTCCTTGAAGCTGCTGTTCTGTCTCCTCCACGCCCGTCCCCCGAGAACTCTCTGACATGGTGATGTGTAGAGGGAGTGTTGTGAGAGAGAGATGTTGTGTGTAGGAAGTGATAATATGGAGGGAGTGATGTTTAGAGGGAGTGATATGTATAGGGGGTATGTATGGAGGGAGTGATGTGAAGGAGTGATGTGTACAGGGAGTGAGAGATACTGGGACTAGTGTTATGATGTTGTTGAGGGATTTTCGTGTGGAGGAAGGAATATATCGGGGAAGTGACACAGAGATAATGGGAAACAGTATTTAATGTCATTATATCGTCTACTGGTTACATGACCTCGTGAACTTTACAGCACAATAACCTGGGGTTGAGGATATGTCGGGTAGGCAAGATCATTAAACTAATCCAATTGAACGTGTAGGATTCACCACCACCTGACGATGTTATTCTGATTTCAATGGAGTTTCATGCACTGATTAGTTTCGTTACCGCCTTAATGGTGTACAAGATAATGAGATGAAAAGGAAAGTGTAATATTTCACCCCCAAAATAGTAATTATTTGTTACTGAATGTGTCATTATTAAGCGAATGAAAGACTATCTGGATACATTTCACGTTATTTAGGTTTTGTTGAATTTTGCATTTTAATAGCTGGTACAACTCGGAGACTTGGTTATATTCTTGTCTTGTTTATATTATTCCATCAGTTAGGTAGAGAAGTATACATGTTGACGCTACTCCACCCGGCCACACTAATACATTATTTTACTGCTTAATATACTGTACATACCTTCAGTCGGACAACACTCAGGTCTATAATCACGTTGTTGTGTCGTAATGGTTCATTCTTTATTACACAGGAAGTAGTCTCACCTGGTATTATTTTCTGTGAACAGGTGTAATACGCCAGGTGTGTGACAGGTGTTGGAACAAGTGGGAGTGTGGTGTGTATGTTATGAGGACTGTCGTGAGGTGAGGTGTGACTAGTTTATGCTATATTTAATGTTCTTAGCCATCATTCAGTAATGTTTCTTCCTGACTAACAACTGAGAACTCTTTAGCTCTGAGTCTGTATAAAGTATTGAGAACCTGACAGATTTTTTTTTTTTTTTTTTTTGCTTTAGAAAGGAAGTATTACAATATTTTCTCTCTCTTTAATCTCATATCCGTAGTTAACATTCTACCGTGAATGGTTGAGAGATCTTGCCACGATATAAGCTCATGTCTGAAGGCAAAACTTAATGGTAAACAAATTCTAGGACAGAAATTCTTGGTAAACACGTCTTCTACTTTCCCAAACTGTTAAATTTGTAAAGAAAGCTTGCAACCACAGTAATGGCGTCATATGTTGGGTACAGGGCACAGCAACGACAGCTTAATAGAGGAAATACAGCGATTTGCAGTAAGGTTCCGCATCCTAATGCTGTTACTTTGTGTACTAGTACTGAGAGGAGAAAGGGCCTAGGAACATGTAGGCATTGAAATGTATTTTGGTGAATATCACTTAACGTTCACAGGACACGTAATGGTTCTACGAGAGATGTTCAGGTTGTTAGCAGAACAGGCGTGGCTGGGAGTCTTGAGGCAGTTACACGTGTGATTAAATAAAATGACTTGATTTATATGGAGAATGTTGGAACCATTTTGATATCCTGACACTTCTTAATCCAGCCACTCGTTTCTGTTTCTAGAGTGACCGTATCCTGAGGGTAACAGTAGTAAACTGTCTTGTATTCAGGTTATTATGAAAATATCTTAATTTCATATTTGGCTCAATTTACATATTTTATACAGCATTATCCAGTCACTGTGAGAAGATATAAAAGTTTAATATCTGATTAAGTCAAGTTGAAAGTTCTCTTACCTACCAGTGCCAATCATAGGAGTAGTGTGAAGTAACTCCCAAGATAACTTCATCTTACCAGCCGTGACAGTGTGTAATGACGAGTTCCAGTATGTCATCTCTGGCCATATTGTTCATCTAATTACTTTTGACTTAGCACCCATGTTCGGTCAGTGAACTGCATCATATCAGTGAATTGTTCTGATATAACACTTTAATAACTTAGGTGATAATATTCTGCATTTGTGTTCTTGGGATGATCACGAGGCCATCTTGATTCCTTTACTGTTTACATTGCTGTGTAAAGTAATATTTTTCAGTGGATCATCTCCATTAATACCTTCATTATGGGGACGCCATTTTTAATATCTGGTATAATAAACTGGGGTGCTTAAACTTCAGGTATTCTTTAGTACACAGCAAAATGACGTGGGATTGACATGTTGTTTAAAAAAAAAAAAGAAGATAATTGGATAATTTCGTAAAACAGATATTTTCATTTCCACGGGTATTTTAATGGAGTATTTTTGGTCAGTAATTTAAGAAAAAAAAACATTGTATTCCCAGATCAGGATAAAACAGTCTTTTCTAGCGGGCTACAACACAGTATTTTAATCTCATAATTTTTATAGTTAATTAGTGGAATGTGAAGAAGAAAAAATTTACCCTGTGAGGCTCAGATTCTTAGATCAAGGGAAGAATTCCGTCATGGGAGATATTATTTCCCGAGCCGCCACAGCTGGGCCTCGGGGCCTGGGGTCGACGCAAGCACTGGTTAATTAGGTTCCCGGCTGGCGTAATAACACCCGCCCCTGGGACCAGCTTCTGAGTCATCGTCCGCCGCTCGCCAAACTATTTTTTTTCTTTTATTTACCAGTGTTTTGTTTTTCATCTTGATTTTTACCGTAGGCCTGTTAGAAACTTCTTGTTAATACTGGAGACGACTCACAAGATCATAAGAAGTTAATGAAGGTTGAAAAATACTGATAGACATTTAGATGACAGTAGAAAATTAAATTTAAGTTGACATTTAGATAGAGGTAGAAAGTTAAACATGTAGATAATTAGAGGTAAATATTAATTAAAGTCGCTGATATGATGAGGATAGTGAATTGATTAAAAGTAGACACAGCTACTGAATATAAACAACGAAGGTTAATGAATCCAGTAATTCTTAAAGAGGCAGAAAGTCTGATACAGAGAGACTGATTTATGCTGAAGGTTTGAGTGCCTCGTGTACAGCTGTGGTACTCGTGAGAATCTGTGTGTTATGAGACTACCATAATGTGTTCTGCTGTTGGGGCTCCCTGCGTCGTAGTGGGCAGCTTAAGGGTATACAATTAATACAAGATATACTATAGACAATAAGAATAGGAATTATGATATAAAAATATTACTGTACAAGGTGTCTACAAACTAATCAAACAAATTATGTGTTCTATATATAATAATATTTGTATACCATATTTATGTGCACTATATTGTGTGAAATATTATATATATATATATATATATATATATATATATATATATATATATATATATATATATATATAATATTATCTACGTCATAAGTGGTCAGCGTGTATAGTAAGGTGATCTTTATATGCTGGAGCACATTTGAAGTGTTGATCCGTCAAGTCACTTGTAGAAAATATTATATGAAATACATCTCTTTAAAGAAATGATCTTATAGTTTGGTTGTTTTACCCGGAGAAGAAAACTTGAGCTTTCCATTTCCTGGACTCAATCACAGAAATCACAGGTTGCTGCGTGGCTTTCCTCTCCTCTTTGATCATTACACACGTTGTTACACACCTGCCAACAGCACACCGTGCGGGGATCACTCCACTTTACGGATTTGGAAAACATGTCAGTCATGAGTGCCACTAACAGAGGGCAACTTGTCTGTACATCACTATTGGAAATAAATGTTGTAAGAAATAAATGTTGGAAATAAATTTTGTAATGGTATTAATGATTTAATTTTGACAACATATGAGGCGTTGAGGGCGAGTAGTGGACAGACGACAGGGAGGGAAAATAACGCCAGAAAAAGCTGTAAAAGTTTAACAATTTTGAAATAAGTATAATGGTACGATAAAGGCTGCTCAATCCACCGTTTTACTTGAGGTGTTCTCTACCGGCTCATCTTTGATGCCTGTGTACCTGTGGATGTCTGACGTACACTCTCATATACACACAAAGATAAACTCATTATACATAGGCCTAAGTATATACAAATCGCAAATATAATCATTCTTACAAAAATCGCACACACACACACACACACACACACACACACACACACACACACACACACACAACAAAACAAAACAAACAAACACGCACACACGCGCGAGTGCTCAGAGCCGCAATGTCTTGGAAATATTTTCCTTTGGGTGGTGATGGTCCAGCGCTGATACTGTAGACCTTGTCAACCGAGGAGGAGGAGGAGGGAGTGGGGGTAGTGAGAAGCAGCAGGAACAGGGAGAAGTGAGAGGCAGGAGTGAGAGAGAAGTGAGAGGCAGGAGTGAGAGAGAAGTGAGAGGCAGGAGTGAGAGAGAAGTGAGAGGCAGGAAGTATTTCTCAAAACACAGCGACAGGGATTCTTAGAAACAGGTACTGGAGAAAGAATAAAAGATGGATGGATAAACAGAGAGAGACAAAGAACTTAATGAATGAAGGTAGATAGAGAGAATAGGTAAAAAAAAATTGGATTGATATAAAAATGAAATAAAAAAATAAAAAAATAAAATCAGGGAGTAAAAGAGAAGACATGGCGACGCAATAGAAAGGAAAAATATAATAAAGATATAGATGAAAGAGAATGATAATAGCGAGACCAAAATAAATGACGCCTTGAAGATGAAATGGGCAAGAGTGACAAAAATGTGAAGAGATAGAAGAAATTTGTAAAGGAGGAGGTAGAGAGAAAGAAAGATTAAAGAAAGGGTAGAAGAGAGGACTTACGAAAAACATGGAATAAGAGAAGGAGAATATAATATCAGAGTAACGAGACAATTAGGAATAAAGATGTTAAAGAAGGGGAGAAAATGAAGAAATATTACTAAAGAATGACAAAAAATTTAATTAAAGGGAGTAACACTAAAGACATAATTTGATAAAGGAGAAACAGAAAGACAGGAGGAGAAAGAAGAATAAAAAAATGAAAAAGACAAGAAAAAAGAAAGAAGAGAGAATCAGAAAGAAAGAGAAAGAGAAAGGGGGAGAATAACTAGTATCAGGTTTTTTATATGAAGCGGTGGAAGAGCAGAATAGGGAATAAGGGGAAGAAGGAAGAAATGGAAGGGAGAGAAGCAAAAAAACAGAGGAAAGGGGAGGGGGGTGAATGTGTGATTGGAAAAGAAATATGAAAGAACAAAATAGAGAACAAAATGAATGACAAAAACTTACAAGAGAATGTTAGTGGAAATAGAGTTAGTGAAAAGAAGATTGGAGAGAGAGAGAGAGAGAGAGAGAGAGCGAGAGAGAGAGAGAGACCCCCGGTTTACTGACCTTAAACTGTTACAATGTTGTTATCATTTCTCCCCTCAGCCTCACATCCTTCACCCCACATAGTGCTCTCTCTCTCTCTCTCTCTCTCTCTCTCTCTCTCTCTCTCTCTCTCTCTCTCTCTCTCTGGGGACACTAGGTTAGGTTAGGTTAGGTTAGGTTTGCTTAGATTGTACTAGCTTAAGTTAGGTTGGATTAACTTTACGGTGTTCAATTATCAGGTGGATTAAGCTGGGGTATAATCTTCATATGATCCGTCTTATCTTGTATCCCAGTAAAGCGCCAGAGGGTCTTAAAACGTCCGTAAATATAACACTAAACTGTTTTATATGACAACACAGTAGCGAAAAGATTTAAAACCACAGTGAATAAATTCTTCATTGTTGTTCATCCCATGGGTAAGATCAACGTTAAAAAGAACGATAAATAAATTGAATAAGAAAAAATTGATTCATCTCCACGCCATTAATGAATAAAACTGTCACCAAAGAAAAAGATTATTGCTGGTATGAAAATAATAATACTGGCAGTGGGGAAATATCTGCATCACATCCACGGAAATTAATTTTAGATATTACAACGTCGCTAAATCTCCATCACTCTCATTTTTAATTACATACAGAGTAGGTTGTGAGTTCAGAAGAAAAAAGTTGTTGCTTTTTTGGACCTAGAGTGAAGCGAAATATTTATTCTAGGATACGTCTTTTATGCTTTGATAATTTTTCCTACAGGTAAACGTAATTATGGTAAATATCAGGTGAATTGGTCGTCTGTGTCTGTTCTGTGACTTGGTGAGAGTGTCCGGGTGGGTGGTGAAGTGTGTGTGTAGGTATGTGTGTGTGTGTGTGTGTGTAGGTGTGTGTGTGTGTGAGTGTATGTGTGTGTGTGTGTGATACTAACCTAACCTAACCTAACCTACGCATTCCCTCGGTTTTTAACACACAAAAATATTTCATCGTTGACTCTCTCAGTACTGCGGTGGGTGATTCTTCTGGGTGATGTATCGAGGACATGAAAACTTTGTGGCAGGTCTGAGTGTCGCATAATTCATTTGTTCGTGCAATTTCAGGGTTCGTGAACATTAGCGAAACACCATAGCGTGATCGATGAGTCCGTCTTAAGCTTTATTAGTGTGTGTGTGTGTGCGTGTGTGTTTGGTTTTGTCATGAGAGGTGGATATAATGGCTTTGAAGTTTTTCGTTTTAATTCAGTTTGTACATATATTTTTTTTTTGGGGGGGGGAGGGGTAGTTTTGTTTTTTGATCAAGTGGTATATCTTTCAAATGTTTTTATTTATTAATTTATATCAATTATTTTTCAGTTTTCGACTTATCAATGTATAAATGCGTATATTTTATTATGGTTAATAATTACTGCTGTACCTGTATGTGATTTTTTTTTTAATTTGGTTTATATTCCCTAATGTAGTTTACTGAGAAGAGTAAGGATACTTGATTTCACTCACTCACACACACACACACACACACACACACACACACACACACACTCACTCACACACACACACTCACACACACCGCGCGCGCATGTGATAGTCAAGGATTTTATGGTGGTGTACCCAGTTTGCCGGGAGGAAAATTTAGAGAGGTGTTGAGGAAGATCTATGCATATTATCACAGCCCTATACGATCCTATATATCTTCACATGTACTGTGGCGGCCTGTGTACGGACACAAAGTCGATAGCTTATGTCTTCAGTGCTCTCTTAAGATAACTATATCACCATTTGATGTTTTAGGGATTGTCTTCAATTAAAGTGATAATATATAATGATAACGGTGAATGTTGGTTGGTAATGTGGATTCTGCACGCTGTATGTAAGACCATTTCTGAGACACAGGTGTCAGGCTGATCTCTTATAATTATATTCTCGAGTTGTTGAGTTGTTTACCAAGAGACAACAGAATCACCGTCAACGTTGGATAATTACAGTTTAGATTTTAATATCAAATATATGAATGATGAAATAATAAAAAGGCGTTCCTAAGCATTGTAAGTAAATCAACAACTTGTTTGGTTAGATTTAAAATAATTTAAGATGAAAAGCCAGACATAATGATTATGCTCGTCTTAAAAGTATTGTACCAGCATCAGCGAGGGTCCAACACATGTTTTTCCCGACACTGATGTTCGCCCTCTCGCCTGTCTGGCCGTGGCTGCTCGGCTTCGTGCCTCAAGAACCCCAGCGATCGTTACTATACAAGAGGAAGCCGCTTCTTGTCCGTGAAAATCGCGATTTTTCCTCGTCTTCCATAAAGCCAGACGTCAACAGTTTCCTCGCCGCCTTGAACACAAAACCATGTTCCGCGAATTCAGTAAATATTGCGGTTTTGTGTGTACCGAGTCACGCTGGTGTCTTCGAGTCGTCGTGGACATGGACAGTTGTTTCTTAATGTGCAACAATTTGTAAGAACATAAATACATAAGTTGATGTAAATTGTGTTTGTTATTTGCGTAAATTAATGTAAACTGCTTTTATTAAATGTAAAATATATGATAAAAAGTGATTCCAATATTTATCATCTGCTGGGGATATGGTTGTGATCCTGCCTACCGGTTTACGTTTTGAGGAGACCGAGGAAACTTTGTAAGCAGGTAAAGTCCAGGTAAAAGCCTTGTTTTCCATATATTGTGGGTGATTTGTCTAGGGACGTCTCGTAGTTTACCTTGGAGAGATATGTTTAAAGGTGCTCTCTCTCTCTCTCTCTCTCTCTCTCTCTCTCTCTCTCTCTCTCTCTCTCTCTCTCTCTCTAGTCTTGCCATTCTTCCTCCTCCCATCAGTCACCAACCTCGTCCATCTCCCTCAATCTTTCTCCTTCCTTGAAAAAGACACACACACACACACACACACACACACACACACACACACACACACACACACACACACACACACACACACACACACACACACACACACACACACACACATTCCCTTACTCCCGTTTCCCCATCTCCTCCCTCACAGACCTCACGACACGCGCCTGATGCTACGTGTCACCTCCGTCCCATTTAGCATGACACGTGTCCGGCCTCAGGTAGACTCATCGATTCGGACGAGAAAACGCTATGCTGTTATCTAAATTCGCGAACACACACACACACACACTCACACACACACACACACACACATATACACACACACACACACACACACACACACACACACACACACACACACACACACACACACACACACAAAGGTATATATATTTTGTATAACAGGGAAAGGCCTCCATCTTCGTCTTAGCCTCAGAACATTGGATATTCGGAATTATTTTTCCTTGACCACTATGTGATATATTTTTTTTACCTCACCGGCGCTAATAATTTATTCTAGAATAAGATTTGAATGGTGAAAATTCCACAAAATCTCCTGGTGTAGAAACTGTTTTATCCTCTCTGTATGCCTGTACTGAAGTCACCTGCCCCGGAATCATTGTATTACCTCAGGTGTTTGGGGGTATCTGGTCCTCGTTAAACAGAACTATATTATAGTTAAAAGTCTGTGTAGTTGTTGTTGATCTCTTCTCTGGTTATCGACAGCACCCTGGAGAGCAGCGCCAAAAGGATGGTAGGTGGTGGCTAGGATGGAGAAGATGGTGTAATCCCACGTCAGGTGTGTGTCGTCCCTTCAGGATTATCTGGTGACCACGTCTGGGGGAGCTGGGCCGAGGCATCAGACCTGAGGAGGAGTCTTGGGTTCTTTTTCTTCACGACTCTGGGCTGTACAAGGTCCTCTCTTGATGATTTTATCGACTTGGTTGTGTCGTTGTGTCGTCGTCGCCTCTCGCCAGAACCACTACATCTAAAGTTGGGGATTATACTGTCCAGGCGTCACAGTGTTCAGGCGAGTCTTTGTTTCCAGCAAGGGACGCCAGGGTGAGACCAGGGTGTGTTATGGTCCATGTCGTAATATAATTCAAATATCTTGTATACACATTTACACCCAGACAAACATCGGACATAAACATACTAAAGATACAAGTGGTGTCATGTTTATCTACATCTTCAGGGAGGGAGAGTGTGACCATCATAATGTTAGTTTTGTTGTTTCTTTGTTCACTATGCTCCCTTGGCTCACCTCCTGGCTTATAGTAATCCACCTCTGAGAACATAACATAATTGTTAAACTCACTAAACTGTTCTTCAAACATTGTAAAATTTACCCCAATGGGAAATATTATGTTCAGGAGTTTGTTATGGGGATGTTGGCCAAGATACTTATTGACAAATTACCTGTCAATAGAAAATGTTTGATGACTCGTCTGTATCGAGGCCAAGATGTACAAATTTAAATACTATTCTTCCCGCAGTAGATAACTTCATTCCTTTATTTAAATTTGCACTTGAAACTGAGGTTGATCACAGAGAAATTCATTCATTCAAATTCATTATCTATCTGAAGGTAATAAAAGTTTGTTCATTTGTCCTCTGTATTGATTCTCATTACAGGTGAGTTAAACAGTCTATATTCTTACCTATGGTCCTGGTTTATCTAATTTACCGTGAAGCTCCCCTATAAACCCCCTATCGTTGTATACAGGACAGCGAATGGGTATAACACGTTTAGCCTCACCGCTGATGCATGACAAACACCAAAAATTCTCGCAAAACTAATATTTACAAAAAGTTTCTGGTTTGTAAACAAATAACACGGAAAAATAATTATTTCTACATCACTCCAGTGTAACATTTTATTCCGCTCACACCATTACCTAATGACATTATACCATTTAGTGTAGACGAATTGTTAAAAATATTATTGTAGTGTTTTAATTATTGTAAGGTATTGTTAGCAAGACTTACCTCTAAATGGCCGCTTACCCTGACACTGAGAGAATGATAAACATTATTCTAAATCACCAACTGGAAATGATGTAAAATTGTACATTAGGTAACTCTTTGGTTAAGTTAAACAACTATTTTTTATGATAACAATAATAATAATAATAATAATAATAATAATAATAATAATAATAATAATAATAATAATAATAATAATAATAACACTAATAATAATACCACTATTACTATTATTAATATTTTATTATTATTATTATTATTATTAGATTATTATTATTATTAGATTATTATTATTATTATTATTATTATTATTATTTATATTATAATTTTTATTATTATTATTATTATTATTATTATTATTATTATTATTATTATTAGTTGTAGTAGCATATTGTTACTGTCAGAACTGTTAGGTTATCCTACGAAAGGACTTTTAATATACCATGACAATTCAGATTTTTTATTTTACACACACACACACACACACACGTTCTTATCAGTCATCCTCTTTAATGAAAAAAGCAATAGTTACGAAAACACTGTACTGTCAGGTGATAAAGACTGTCATCAGTTATGTGTACTTTACGACACTTGATACGTAAGGTGCTTAAGGTTTACTGCAGGCAATAACTCATTAACCTGGATTGATGTTTGTTTCCGTTTAGTGTTGAGTCCACAGCACTAAGTGATTCACGGTACAGCACTTCATGATTCACGGCACAGTACTCTATGATTCACGGCACAGTACTCTATGATTCACGGCACAGTACTCTATGATTCACGGCACAGTACTCTATGATTCACGGCACAGTACTCTATGATTCACGGCACAGTACTCTATGATTCACGGCACAGTACCCCCTATGATTCATGAGCTCTATTTCTTCTAGTGCTGAGGTTGGAGCAGTGTGTGATTCTCTAAGGGGAGGGGGTGGAGGGGAGGGAAGGGGGGTACAGTATAGGAGAGAAATGGAAAACTATTGAACAGAAAGTGACACGACTAATTTCTTTTTTTATTAGCGTTTGTTCGAGGTAGAGAGCCATAACACCGTCACCTTTCCCACGTGGAGCGAGGCAGGTGATCACGGGTCGTATTGGATGCTTTGTAATTTAATCAGTCCACAATTGAAACATCAGTGCATAGAAAATAATTACTACGGCGCAAAATCTGACATGAGGCGAATAATGAAGGGTGACGCTTAATGTGCACGGGGAATGCTTCGTCGCTCCTGACCGTTTTTATTTTTATTTTTTTTATTTACTTTCTTTTTTTTTACGGGGAATAGCCCACCCGGGCACAGGTCATCGACCCACAACGGGGCCTTGGGGGACAAGAGTAAAAAGAAATTAAAAATAGAAGAAAAAAAGACTATATTAATCTACACCACGAAGATGCCGGAAAACCAACTTTTTGAAGTGCGACAGATTGTATGACTATGGAAACACAGAAGGCAGAGCATTCCACTGTTTGGCTGTGTGAGGAAAGAAGCATGTACTATAACGGGTTAGTCTAGTGTGACCGACATCCACAGAGAAACGGTGGGCACCGCGGGCAAGACGAGTGTTTCGAGCCCACGGCCTTGCCGGCGGTACACAGAATGCCAGATCCACTGAACATTGCCCGTTGAAGTACCTGTAAAAGAGAGAGGAATTTTATATTATCCCCAAGCTGAGATATTTTAAACCACACCAAAGGACGTTGTTGTTACTTTGATAATACATCGATTAGAAATGCTTTATCATATCCACCGATTTGTGGTATGTAACTTTGAGACTCCGGAGGCAAAATTCTCTAGGTACGTACAGTAATTTTTGTTTCTCTTGATTGTGGCTGTTAGAGCAGATGTGGTTAAGATGCAGTCGAAATTGCATAAAGACTTAACCATAGATAATTGTGTCCCTGTATCCATAGTTAAGAGGATTACTGATGAATTTAACGAGTCAGTTTCCGCTAAGTCAGGTAGTGGGAGAGCATATCGTCCTCTCCACTGAACAGCTGTTGTGGGAGAAACATGAAGTCGGTCATCGTTCATTTACTCTCGTGTATATAAATTATAGTTTATGTATTTGCCGGAGCTTAAACACAATCCTCGTGTATAAAGGAATATCATGGGGAACTCAGACAGTCAACAGTTAGGTGAATGTGTACAAGAGAGATCAGTACATCTGACTTGAAACAATTTTAATATTGTGGACATTATTTATCTTTTCATATACTGTACATATACAGACGGACACACACACACACATACGGCTTCTACACAATATATAGTAGACTAAAGCCGTATGCGGCAGCAACTTGGCCGGCCATTTCCATTATCACACACAAGGCACTGATGATACCCAGGGCTAAGGAGATGGGCGATAAAGCCCCCACCGGGAGACGTTAAAAGCACGCCCACACCAAACACTCAGCCAGTCCCAATGATAAACTTAAGGACATACAACCGCACATAAAGACCCACATAAAGGCGGCTCAAGAGCACCCGTAAACCCGCTTCAATAAAGTCAGCCCCCGCCCAACACACACAGCTCCCCGGACAACTTGTGTGTGGCTCCCGCAAACTTTTATCTCAGTGATATTTGGAAATGTTATATAAAAGAATCTGTAAAGGGGACTGAAATGTTTCGGTCCACATTTTGGCAAAAGGTGTTTCTGATAAGGATGTTTATCCTGCCACAGCCTGGAGAGTGAGCTGCCTGGCCTCCTCCACCCCTGGTGTGTGTGTGTGTGTGTGTGTGTGTGTGTGTGTGTGTGTGTGTGTGTGTGTGTGTGTGTGTGTAAAGCCAAGACGATAAAAAAATTTGGTTGTATATATGTATAAATAATCATACATTGTTTTTAAATCCCGCCATTACGATTTCTTGTCATATTGTAAATCATCAATAAATATTAGACGTGAATTCTCTCAAAATTCCTCGGTCAATATGTACAATATTACCAAACTGCCTTTAACGCAATATTTGCTAAGAGGCAAAAATCCCTCACTTTATCAGGCGAGTATTTTTCTCCCCCTTAAAGCCCTGCATACGGTCTTGACGACTCCCATAAGATATATCGTTTCAGTAAAATTTATAGTCATGATAACACCGAAATCTCTCTTCCCCTAAAGACTTCCGCACACTTAACTTTACTCCCACGAGGCTGAGCTTGGCACCGTCCCTATACTGCAGCTTGTCATCATCATCCACTACTACTGCTACTACTATCACCACTACTATTACTACATAAAACTTCTCTATCACCGCAAATACTTAGAATTTAAGTAATAGGATGTGAATCTTTGCCTTCATAGCTTGTGATATTCGTCCTCAACTTTCCTTATATTCAACCTCAAAATATAATGTTTCTTTCCTTTGCTCTCATACCGGGAGTAACATTTCCCTGTATCATTAATCCTCTCAGAGCTTTAATGATTGAAATTGCCAAAGCAGCAAAGATTGGCTCAGAGTTTGGAATATATTTGACATGAATTGGTCTATCAATCCACGTCACTTGATGCTGCGTCTATCTTAATGTCTATTAATCGTTGCTGATCGACCCGGATGTTAGCGTTTATTCAATACAGAGTGAAAGATGGGGCTATGGTATATAAAAGGTGGTATTTTGTTTAGTAAATATTGAAGGTTTAATGTAACTCTTTATCAACACACACACACACACACGTATATAAATATCAAAACATGATCATCGACGTTTTGTAAATCGAATAATATATATTTTTTCATAACCCTTCATAGACAAGGACCAAACCACGAGGTAGGGAGCCGCGTCACTTTGTCATGTTCCTCCTGCTTTTAAGTTGCCTTTGGTGGGTAGAGTGCCAGTCCCTGCCTGTGATACATACTGCCGTCAGATGTATGTCAGTGGATGCTAAAAGGACAATTTATAACCACTATTAGTTATATAAACCTTTGATACCCGGTATTTTTTTTATATCATAGAATATATTTAGTTATTAGTTAAGAAGCAGTTATTGGTGTCTCAAGAGTGCTTATAAATGAAATGTTGTGTGTGGTTCCCGCAGAGTTGATGTCCGGGTGATGCTTTACCTATTGTGAGGCTGGTGGCGGGCGGTGCTGTGCGGGAGGGATCCTGTAGCCAATATTTCATGGGTTTATTTCACTGGTTATTGTATGTCACTTCATCTTGTAGCTTACGTTTCTCTCTCTCTCTCTCTCTCTCTCTCTCTCTCTCTCTCTCTCTCTCTCTCTCTCTCTCTCTCTCTCTCTCTCTCTCTCTCTCTCTCTGTATTAAGACTTAGATAAATTAATTTGTACCTACGGATATATCTGGCCTTTAGTGATGGTGAAGTTCAGTAGGCAGGTAGTGTGATAGGTAGGTAGGTAGTTTGATGTGTGGGTAGGTAATTAGGTAGGTTGGCAGGTAAGAGAGAACGTGTGTGATCAGGTAAATGGATAATTTTACTGATAAGGAGAAGAAAAAATATTCATAGATGAGTAAAATCACCAGAAAAAATATACCGGGTTAAGGATGGCTATCAGAGTAACAACATTTATACTGTAAAAACTGATCAATTTATTTTGAAAAAGAAGAAATCATACGCTGATCGGTTCACTGTTATTTAGTCCATGAGTAGAACATGAACCTTGAACCGTAAAGATGAACTTGTCAACAGTGAACTTGAACTTGACTCAACTTTTAGTAACTTGTTAACTTTTTTTTCATTAATATCTGAAATAATGTCAAACGTAACCAAAGTTGTTGCTTGTCTATAAATAAAAATATCGTTGTTGTTTCGTGTCAATCGAGTATCACATCAGTATACTTTGAAAGGAAAATCAAAGAAAGTTTTACCTTTATTTTATCATCTCCTTTTAACATATAAGCCGCTTGGAGACCCGGAAAGTGTTCGTTATTAAATCTATTGGTCAAGGCCAGACTCCGAAGATTTTTTAACCAGGATGTTGTGAGCCGTTGGAAGCTGTTTGATGAAGGAAAAAAGTACAGAAATTAGACTTTAATCAGCAGACGAGAGACGTACACAGGCTACACACGATGGCCATTATCACATTGTATATAACCTAGAACAAAAATTAAGGACAGATGTAGACGAACGCTGTATATATTGTAGCACATAATTATTCATGAGACAACACGGACGTGATGGACAAAGTATATTTATTTTTCCCTCTAACTTGGGAACTTATATCACCCAGAGAGATTAAATTCACCAGTTAATGTTGTAAAATTTGCAAAAAAAATAAAAGAAAAACAGGAAAACAAGCCATGAACATTAGAAATTGGGTAGAATACAACAGAAAATGGGAGGACAATTAAGACAATGGAGGAAAAGAAAGAGTCAAGCGGTCCTTAAATCAAAGAAAACGGGTAGAAAATTAATGAACACGGAGCGAAAGGCAAAAGAAAACCGTGTGGAAAGCGCTGACCTAGTTTGATGGAGTTGGATGATTACCCCTTATTATCTCAGCCACTAATCATTTGCTTCTTCTGCTTGAAAATCGTGTTGCGTTCACCTGCGACTGATTGAAGCCTCGATCAAAAGCCCGGAAACTGAAGGGGGGAGGGGGGAGGGGGCGCTTTCGAGTAAATTTTCCATCATCCACGCCACATTAAGCGTAAGAGATGACTCAATTTAATATGGATTATTAGGCAGTCAAAACTAAATTCACCTCTATGTCTTCTTTATGCACTGAAATAGACACACGCCAATAGGGAATTTCCTTAAATATTTACTTGGATATGGATAAAGACGCGATGGTTTATCAAAGGATATATTTTAGACAATGGGGAGAAGTTAATAGATTTCTTTATGTTTAGGATAGTAATTTATATAGTAATTTATCACTCGAAATTTAAATCATGAGTAGATGTCTTTGATCATGTGAAATTTGTCAAACTTTTCGGTGTATTATTTGTTATGGTTTCATTTGATATCATTTGGTAAAGATTAAAGGAAAAATATTGTTGCTATTATTATTATTATCATTATTATTATTATTGATTGTAATACTTGTAATATATTTTTCGATTCATGACTACCTTCTGCCTCGAATGCTCTTTTCATTGTATTACTTTCTTCTATTAAATATGGCCATATATTCCACACGCAGCTCCTCTTACCATTTTTATATCAATCAGCTTAAATGTCAACTTTCTGGTCATTAACACAACACATTGCAAAAAAAAAATCTGTCTCTTCTATTGTTATTCATTCTTGTATGCTATTGAAATATATTCTATTTAAACCGTTCATTGCCGATAATTGAGTATTGTTTCGCTCTCACTAACTCCTCATTTTCATTCATTCCTTCCACTCCATCATTAACCATACCCCATCATCTTCTCTGTTATCATCATCTGTATCTAGAGTTCTTGTCACTTTCACTCTTATCTCTCACACTTGGCAATTCTCTGGTCATAACCCATTATAGAAACCCATGATTAACTTAACACATAGTATTTTGGGACTGACCCTCCGATGACCCGTAATGCATGATGACATTATTTTTAGCACTTGATAACAATAATACTCTTTACATCTTACCCTCTCATATATTATTGCTTTTACGCCCCTCACCTGTCCCCAGCTGACCTTCCCTTTCTCTTGTTTTCTTTCCATTTGGTCACTTAGGTCAAATTTTCCTCCTCATCCTAATTACCATCACACATTTTGAAGCAACTTATTCTTCTTTGCTTTTATTTTTCGGTTAAAAACAATACAGGAATTTGGCAGGTGGTTGATTGTGTCGGTATTATTATTATTATTATTATTATTATTATTATTATTATTATTATTATTATTATTATTATTATTATTATTATTATTATTATTATTATTATTATTATTATTATTTTTGTTATTTTTATTACTATTATTGTTATTAATATTGTTTTTAGTAGTAGTATTGTTATTATTATCATAAGACGAGAAAATGCGTTTAGTAAAGCATCGTCCAGCACGACACAGCTCCAAAATATTCATAAGGCAGAGTGACTGCAATGTGTGTGGGAAGTCACATAGAAATTGAATGCGAGAAATGATTCACGATTTTCCCCAAATGGTCACTCTCTGTTCCCTTTACAGCCACGTCTATTCTTGAGTAATCACATGTCCATAACGTCACTCCCTGGCGTTTGCTATTTTTGGAGAGTCGTTTTTGTGTGTGTGTGTGTGTGTGTGTGTGTGTGTGTGTGTGTGTGTGTGTGTGTGTGTGTGTGTGTGTGTGTGTGTGTGTTTCTGTCTGTATGTTTATATCCCTACATATATATACGATTGTCTTCTTTAATGCAAGGAACTATTCATCTATATCTATTTTGCGTCTGTGTCTACATTTATCCCTTTCTGTCTTTGTGTTTATACATCTGTCTCTCACTTACCATCTATTTCTCTACCTGTCATTATTCCTATCTTTCTAACTCATTTTGGTCGACTAAATTCTATTAATGTTTATCCAACTCAATAATGTTAATCTTAGATACACCGTAGCTGCCTCTGTCATGGACATACAGTCCCCCATCCTTTTTCTCCAAAGACGATCAGAAAATGGAAACAAGTGGTGTAAGAATCAAGACTTCAAGTGTCTTTATTCTATGTTAACTTTTGTAAGATATAAGAGGTCAGGTTCACGTGGTTAGCACTTAAATGCACTAATGAGTTTTGTGTAAGATAAAGTAAATTTCGTAATGTGTGATGCCCACGCAATTTACTGTGAGAGCAATATTTACGTGTATCTACGGATCGAGCCTTATAGACATGGAGCTATAGTTTCAGCCATATTGTCCACGTAAGTACAATGGGAGCTTTATAGACATATTCCCAACATAACTATGGTGACAATCTCATAGACAGACATATATCCACGTAACGACGCTGAAAGCCTTATAGACACGTAACTCCAGTTGAAGCCATATTTCCACGTAACTGCGGTGACGGCTTTATAGACACGTAACTTAGTGCGAGAGCCGTATGGATGTGTGCGTCGAATGTCTGTCGTAACTCATTTTTACGCGGGTCCTGAGACGACGAGAGGCGGCTCCTCCCGGTCGCACGTTTGACCCACCCGGCCACTAAAGCCTGAGCATCACCCAGTAACATTCACCATTCGTGTTTTTATTAGACCCACCCAACATTATCATAAAGGAATCATAAAATAAATGGAATGGGTAGCCTCCGGAGGTCTCAGCTTGCCCAGCTGGGGTCAGTATGCGTACAATTTCTGCTTGCTTCTGCCTCACCGTGTAATTATAGAATGTGAATTGATTTTTCACATTGGGGAGAAAGAGAGAGGGATTTTTTTTTATTGATATAAATAATCTAACTTGTTCTC
This sequence comes from Homarus americanus, assembly GCF_018991925.1. Taxonomy (NCBI): domain Eukaryota; kingdom Metazoa; phylum Arthropoda; class Malacostraca; order Decapoda; family Nephropidae; genus Homarus; species Homarus americanus. The sequence goes on from NW_024718545.1 coordinate 1,259,788, forward strand.
AATCTAAACATCATCATCAACCAGCGAACGACTTAATTGTCAATGAACACTTAACGGTATAAGATAGATGATTAAATCTCAGGGTTTTGGAACGAATCTCTGGCCCAGCACAGGTGTCAGGCACGGACCAACTTCAATAGCTGCCGGTGATAAAAACAAAGATGTGGGGGAGATGTGATTTAAAGGCTGATTGACGCCCAGAGATTGCAGGGTAAAGGAAAGTCAGAAAAGCTTGAGCTAAATCAAAGAAAGTCCTGGGCCTCGGTGATTCATGCATGACTTTGTTGATTAAAGGTGACAGTGATCCGGGCAGGTGAAAGTGAGGGTGTTAATAAGATTGAACTATGATTAGACTTAAGGTATGTTTATTTAAAGCTGTGTTGTCTCACTACAGCACAAGAGGGGAGACCTATGTATCACACTGACTCGTAAGGCCAGCGAGGGACCTGCCGAAGGGTGTTGGTCTGAGTCAGTGGCCTCGAATAGGTTTTATTTTTGGGAGAATTTTAACATGACTCGAATTTATGTATTATATTTTTCTGTACCATTTTGCCCATTTATCTGTTTAATCAGAAATGCTCTCTCTCTCTCTCTCTCTCTCTCTCTCTCTCTCTCTCTCTCTCTCTCTCTCTCTCTCTCTCTCTCTCTCTGGACTCGTGATGTCAGTGAGAAGAATAGCATTGTCTTGGCCAAGTCTCAGCAGGGCCACTGGATTGTTGGTCAACATCTATCTTAGTAAGCTCCCGATCTTTACTATTTGCTCTGGTCTCTGCCGGATGATTGTTGACAGTGAAGCTCCTCTTCTGTTGCCTGCCGGAGACCTGGAGCCACCTCTGTCTCCCGCCCCGGCAAAATTAAACCACCTGGGTTCACTCCTGAGGTAAAAATTGAAGAAAAAATAAAACAGAAAAACCATAAATGAAAACAAAAATAGAATGATGAAAATATTAATATGACTATTTTTGTTTGGTCTTTTTTTGGTTTTGTTTTTCGTTGTTTATTTATTTATACCCTCGTCAGTCAGATAGGGGAGGAAGGGTAGTGTGTGTGTGTGTGTGTGTGTGTGTGTGTGTGTGTGTCCGTTAGCCCATCCTTGTTTATGATTTTTTTTTCTAATTTCTTAAGGGAGAGATTATTGTATTTATTTTAAGCGTGAGGAATGTCAGTCTGCTTTTAGATGATATAAGCCCATTGGTCTTTGAACGGACACCTACCCCCCCCGCACCACCACCATAATATAATTGGGTTTTGTTGGGATTAAGGAAGACCGACAAAAAAGGGAAGCAAAACTATTTCAGAGGAAGTAGCCTATTGTGTAGTCTCTAAGCAGGAAGTAGCCTATTGTGTAGTCTCTAAGCAGGAAGTAGCCTATTGTGTAGTCTCTAAGCAGGAAGTAGCCTATGGTGTAGTCTCTAAGCAGGAAGTAGCCTATTGTGTAGTCTCTAAGCAGGAAGTAGCCTATTGTGTAGTCTCTAAGCAGGAAGTAGCCTATTGTGTAGTCTCTAAGTCTAATAAGCCTCATTAAGAAAGTAAGTCAGGTGGAGTAAAGAACAAATTATCGTGTGTCTTAACTAACGCACGAAAGATTATTTGGAAGTTTGATATTCATAAAATCACCAAAATATCAGTTCAGTATCTTGGTTGAGTGTTGTGTTTACATGAAGTTAGGAAGAAATATTTGATGAGATGGACCTTGACGAGCGTAATAGTTGTTAGATGTTTTATGAAGCTTAGTAGTGGAGGTATTTACCGGTGTTTGGGGTCTTTATTACCGTAGGCAGTATAAGGTTAAGTATCAACACTAGAGCACTGTAAAAAACATCGTCTTTCTGTCTAAATCCAGCAGGGGAAAGTTTGTGAATAATTACTACAAAACTGAAGGAAAAAAGTCACGTTGAAAGAAATAGTGTTGATAGACTCTTATATCTATAACTAAAATACCATTAATTAATTCAAAGGCTTATAATATTAAGGTTTTTCTAATCTATTTTTATTATTAATTATTTTTTTTCTTTGATCAAAATATTAAATTACGTTCCAGTAAGTTATTCACTCATTGAATAATCCCGTTACTGTCATTATTATTATACAAATCAATTCCTTCTTGTGAGTTTTAAACCACCAAAAACACTAAATATAAGATAAATTGTTATATGAATTCACTCTAGGTTATATGAGTCGATCGAGTGAGTAAACTAAAGCTCAGGAAGTAACGTTAGAGAAGAAGCTGTGGGTTGAGGGCACCAAGCGACCAGGAAAGGGGTATGTAGTGTGTTTTATGGAAGATCCGAATGAGCTCTTTAGTGCATGATGATCTCTTCGGCAGATTTAATACGAGCTCATAAACCCAGAAGGAGAAAGGGTAAAGGAGAGGGAATGATGAGGGGAGTATGGAAGGTGAAGAGGGAGAGAGGAGAAGTAATGATCAGGGTGGAGAGCGAAGAATGGGAGGAGGAGGAGGGTCAGGCAGCGATCTATAATACTGAGTCGAAGTTTACTATTATGAGGGCTTTTGTGTGTGTGTGTGTGTGTGTGTGTGTGTGTGTGTGTGTGTGTGTGTGTGTGTGTGTGTGTGTGTGTGTGTGTGTGTGTGTGTGTGTGTGTGTGTGTGTGTGTGTGTGTGTGTGTGTGTGTGTGTGTGTGTGTGTGTGTGTGTGTGTGTGTGTGTGTGTGTGTGTGTGTGTGTGTGTGTGTGTGTGTGTGAAGCGAGTCTTATCATATTAATCATTCTAGTTTCACCTCATAATATTTCCCGTGCTGTCACTTACAAGTTTCCTTCATACAAGCGAGTAAATACCGTAGTTAAAACTGAACCCCATGAAGAAGTGTTATTAGTTTTTTTGGGGGGGCTTATCATTATATCTGTACATATTAGTGGCTCGCTTTTTGATGGAATTTCATGTAGTAGGTGTTTTAATTATTCACCACAGGTTTAATTTAAAGGAAACTGTTGAAATATAATGTTGAAGGTCAAATTTCTGTGTCGGGCAGCGAGAGGAGGAGGAGGGGGGGGGTCGGGGGTTGACCTGTGATGACCTAGTGTCTAGTTTTTAGGGATTATTATTCATTGCGTTTTATTATTCTTATTGTCCCCATTTTCCTTCTTCATCTTCTCTCTCTCTCTCTCTCTCTCTCTCTCTCTCTCTCTCTCTCTCTCTCACACAATCTATCATTCCTACACCCTCCGTACGCCAATCTTTCACTCTTTACCTTTCCTTTTTCTCCCCTTTTTTTGTCTCCCTCTCCCTCACCTCTCACACACAATGGAGGAAATGCATCAGGAGGATTGCCCGAGAGAGTGCTATGAACGCTCAAAGGCTATTCCAACCAAATAAAAACAAACTTGGGTCTCGGAATGTCACTTCACTTTTCTCTCCTTCCCAAACTTACTGATGATTCTTTACCGTCGCTCACCCGCCCTCTCAATGTGGGTATAAAGTGGAGGCAGGAGGGCGAGAGGAGATAGCCGGGGATTTTTACTGCTAGGAAGAACAAGATGACTAGAGGTGCTGTGAAAATGTCTGGTACCTGGGATATATTAGCTGATTATTTTACCATCCTGGAAAAAAAAATAAGATAAAATGAAGCTGAGTGGTGATATTTCCCTTTAAGAAATTGTAGATACCAGTACATTGTGTCATATATATAATCCTATAGGTGTGTATATTTACAGGTGTGGGAACTGTGTATTTGTATAGATATTTCGTTTTCTCTAAGACCAACAGAGACGTTATCAATCACTGACAGATTTTTACTAAGAACATACCAAAAAACGTTTTATTCTATGCCTGGTGGATTAGGATGCCACGGAGGCTAGATTAGACATCGACTAGACGTAGTGTGAACAATATAAAACCATTATCCTATATGAACACAGTTATTGTGAAGCACTGGCGAGAGAGGGTTCGAGATTTGTATAAATATATAAAGACAAATAAACCTATGCATACATTCATACACATAGGAAGATATTTATTCATATGTATATAAATTTGTATTCAGATCTGAGGGAAATATATTATGGAAGTATTAATGTAGTAATGATAACAAAAATATATATATAAGAAAATAATAAGTAAAATGAAATACAAAATAATTTTTCTCAATAACAAAAGATAAATGGTTCCTGTTGGTTGGTAAGTTATCGTAGTGACCGCGGTGGGATCGGGCTGACACATCCTCTAGGTTTATTTAATTTAATCAAAGTTTTACTCTCAAAATTCATCATTGTTTGACGAAGGTGCGTGGAGCAGAGAACCTGTGGTGATTGATGTAGCCTTAGAAGTTCATTTCAGGTTTCCTCTTTCATATTTTTTCCCCTCTTTAATTCTTCCCTCTCCTACACTCACCACTTTTTCCTTCGCTAACTTTTTTTCCCACTCACTTAAACCTTATCTCCAAAAATTTTCAACCAACCAGTTTTTTTTTTTTTGCTTTATCTCCCAAACATTTATTCATATAATTTCTTTCCCAGTTGTTCCTAAAATTTTATCTCCCCTCCCCCCTCCCCAAACATTTAAAAAATTCAAAATTTTCTTTACCAGATTTTCCTCAAAACTTATCTCAAAATATCTTCCCCAAATTGATTGATCTATTTTCCCTATCAAAATTTATCACTTAAAGTTTTATTCTTAAATTGACCTGAAAAAAAAATTATCTCAAAAAGTATTCCATTTTTTTTTACTTAATTTCCTTTACATATCTCTCCCCAAGCTGCTGTTTCCTACGTTTCCACTCTCAAATTTTATTCACAATTTCTCTTTCCAAATCCTACATCGAACGTTTTTCCTCAAAATTATCCCACACTTTTATTCCCAAATCCAAATTCTCACTACAAAAAATCCCCTTTCCTTACTACTATTCCAAATTTGTACTGAAACATTTTTCACCCAAAGTCTCGTCTCAAACTCATTCTCCTGAGCTCATTCTACGTACATTCATCCTCTCCCTTACACACTCCTCAAAAATCTCTCTCTCCTCCAAACTCCTTCAACGGAACACAGAAAAAACACAACGAAAAATTAAATCCTTAAACGAAGAAAAAATGAGATTTCCTTATTTTTTCAGATATTGTTGGTAGTTAAAGGTAACGTAAATAATAAGGTGAATGAACTACTCAACATGAAACACAGCGTTAGAAAGTTTGGAGGCCCTCAGTCTACTGTAGATAGAAATTTTGGAAGCCCTCAGTCTACCAGAAATCAACGCAGGTTCAGTCTAAACTTAGCTCATCACATCCTTTCATAAATTCCTTCTCTTGCTACTGATTTTTTTTTTCAGAGACTGACCGAGGGGATAAAAAATGGCTTCTGTCTTACAATCTAATATTTTTTCCCTCTTCCATTTTTAATATTCGTGGTTCACATTATCAATTAGAAGATTGCACTGGCGGTATTACTGGTCCGGGTATTGAATATTTACTGCCTTGGTGGGGTGGTTGGTGGGGGGGGGAGGGTAGCGATCTATATAACCATTGAGATTTATCATTTCCTCGTTAATGATGGGAGGGAGGGAGGCTTGATGATGACCTAGTGGAGAGAAATGAGGAAAAGATTGTGAGTATATGATGGAGAAGGAGGAGAGAAATTAAAGCAGGTAAAGGAAGAGAAAGAAAGGAAATGATTTGAGGAACGTAGATGGTAATGACAGTAGAAGAGGAAAGGGGAATTAAAAAGAAGAGAATTAGAATGAAAAAGGTGAAAATAAAGAATGAAATTAAAAAGAAAAAGAACATAAGAATAAAGAAGAATTCGTAATATATATTCACCTTACCATCTTTTACATAACCGGTCGTGATGAAAGACTCAGAAGCGACCAATTTGAAGATTGAAGTAAGACAATATATGTATGGCGTAAATTGAAAGAAAAAATTATGATGAAAAAAAAGACAAAAAGAATAGTATTGAAAACACAAAAAGAATAGAAAAAAAAGAACAATGGAAAACACCAAGAAAAATCAGGGAAAATATATATTGAAAATAAAATGAAAAATTAAATCAAATATAAACAGAAAAAATGAATAAATTAGGACACTGGGGAACTATTATTAGGAGCTGGATATATAACGAACGTATACGAGTATATTATTCCCATTATACATACACTATTCTAAAATTCAATAGCTATGAAGCTGTTAATTTACTATAAATGACTTCACTTATGTATTGGAGAGATTATTATTAATATAATATGATGATGATGATGAATTAAACTTTATATCGTTGTGAAATTAAAAGTCCTTATAATAAAAAAGATACAATAGTATTCTATAAGAAGATTTATCTTGTATTAATCTCGTTTATGTATTTGGCACAATATAAAATATGTAATATTATATTTTCTCATTAGGGAAGTGATAATATAAATACCACTTTAAATACTGACGGATTTCCTATACACATTATAATATAGTCGATATATTATGTATAGTGTTATATAGGATCATTAAATTGTCTAGGGATTTGCATAATGTGTCCCAATAGAAGAGACGTTAACAAACAGCAAGTGATATATTTTGAGTCACTTTATCATTATTTATTGTGTTTTTCTTCCTTCAGTTATTTATCTAGATCTTTTCTTGTGTTCTCTCGTCAGTTGTATCCTCTCACTCTCCATTGCCTAAACCTCACAAATGTTTCCCTTTAAGTGGTACCTCTGTGTGTGTGTGTGTGTGTGTGTGTGTGTGTGTGTGTGTGTGTTCACCCTTGGCAGTACAGTATAATAAAAGCAACAGCGGGAGCAACAAACGTCATCACGGTGCCGTTGTTTCCACTATCATCCTCACAGTCGTAATAACACCCTCAGCTCCCATCGTTAATCTGAGTAATAGAACATTCCCGCCTGCAAACTGGCTTACACGAGAACCTTTTGGAGTCAGAAAAAACAACAAAAATATGCATTAATGGTTGTTGTGAAAAAAAAGGTGTTTCTGTACTGTAACATCAACGACCGAGGCCTCCTCCACGCTGGGACATTTCGTATACCAGGCAACGTCTGGCATATAGGGAGAGAGATTCACCTTCTAACTCGTCTTCATTTAAGATTTTAAATCATGAAAGATTGTAACATGATAAAATAGCACATTGCTTTATACCCTGTTAGTATAGCCGGCAGTACAGTACACCCCAACACCTACACTTACCCTCACGTGAAAAGTAGAGACCAGTTTACAGTTGGGTGAGTGAAGGAGCCTTGAGCTTGATCCATCGATATCAACCCCTTGTGTACGTCCCGTAGGGAATGTCTTAAGCGTTGTATATACTTGACTTCGGCATCCCTTTTTATATCGTAATTAAGCATAGAATTGTAAGGTTAATTAGCGTATAATGATGTTATTTAAGACGCTTCGGTTATTAGTCATCATTATACGCTGAAATATAATGTAAGAGTTTCTTTTCTATCCCTTAATTAACCCAGGTAGGAGTCCTCATTAAATCAAATTTTCATAATTAAGCAGGTAAGTTATTTCACGGTCTTCAAAACACGACGTCGAGTGATGTTTTCTCTTTATTCTGTAGATTAAAAAAAATGCAAGTTAACGCCTTCAGTTCTACGTGTTTCTTTATTTCTTTCTTTCTTTCTTTCTTTCTTTCTTTCTTTCTATCTTTCTTTCTTTGTGTTTATAATAGGGAATGACACTCGCTAGGCAGTAATTATTTCCGACGCCACACTGTAAATCTCCCAACAGGTCCCATTCGCCAACAGTACACAATACCCCACTGTTAATTTAGCTGTAAACTCGTCCACAAGCACGAGACTGATTTCAACACCCCTGTACACTGTTGTGCTCGTATTTATGAGGCAATTTAAACTTACGATAAAAAAAAAAGCATCACATTCACACCACGATATATATGAAGTCATGAATGCAATCGGACAAAAGGTTTCAATAGTTTACGAGCGGCATATTAAACAGGCAGCTAACGTAGTGGCGTGAAAGGAGTTAAATTAAGTGAGCGCCGTTGCTGAATTAATATATAGGATTTATGGTGAGAGCAAGAGAGTCAGCTGGGGCAGATTGTTAATGACTGGGAACAGGTGGCGGCAACCAGAGGGACTGATGCGGGAGAATGATAACCTCTAGTGTAGATACATGTTGGGGAGGTGATGCTTATGGGGAGAATATATTGGTGAAGGGGAGAATATATTAGTGAAGGGGAGAATATATAGATGAAGGGGGAGATGATGAAGGGGGATGATGATGAAAGGGAGATTGGTGAAGGGGAGAGATATTCACCCCATGGGGTTGAGAGACCTGATAATAGTATCTCCTTGATGCTGTGTTGTATTTATAATGTACTGAATATGGAACCTTTAACATGGATGGAACAAGTTACCAAACTTCACCATTAACTCGAGAACGCTGGGTAGCTTCAAATATAAGTTGGACGGATATATGAGTGATAGGGGTTGGGTGTAAACGGGACTGCCCAGTATTAGCCAATAGGCCCGCTGCAATTTCCTCCATTCTCATGTTCTTTTGTTCTTATACCGGTAAAATAGCCAAGAATAACGATATTATAACTACAATAGACTGAAAAATAGCCAGGAACATCAGCAGATAATTAATTATTTCTATTCAATGTAGCTACCAGAAATAGCCCTTGTGGTGCTGTGGTAACGCTCCTAGTTCCCATGTGTGTGTGTGTGTGTGTGCCGGGTTAGGTTAGGTGTGTGGGCTACAGGTAGAGGTGGTCTGTGCTCTATAGGGGAGTTTTGGTCTTTTATCTTCATCTGCGGCTCCAGCGGTGGTTGCTTAATATTTTGTTGGATTTTCTTTCTTTGCGATTTTCTACTCTTGCGTTTGTGGCGAGAGTAAAGAAACCACGTAGTAGCCCGAGACAGGTGCTCTTCGACGTTTTATTCAGGCCATACGGGCACCCCGAGATGCGGCCGGCGTAGAGCAGGTCCCTCCCGGCGTAGGTAAAGAGGTTCTCAGGCGGTGGGTCGTGCATCATCGGCTCCTGCGATGGCAGCAGAATCTGGCAAGCATCGCGGTCCTGAACGGTGTTGGCGATGTCTCGCGCAATGCCGTGCCTTAACTGGCTGCCCTGCTTTGCTCTTCGTCGCTTCAATGCCTTTATGAGAGTCGTCAAGTTGGGACAGGACACGGCAGTTGGCTGAGGCTGGGATGACGAGGCGAGCTCCTTTGAGAACCAGGCCGTCGACGGTGACTAGGCTGTCCCGTATGTTATAGTAGTCAGGCAGGGTTGCGGGCACCTGCTTCCTGTTCTTGGGAAATCCATCGTTAAGTAGCGTTCACCAAGGTTCTGTTTTTATAGCAAACACCTAAATAATTATTACTTATTTAGGTAACCATAGAAACACAATAACACACAGAACAGTCCACCTGTTACGAAAACAGTGAAAACCTTTGAGACATAAGGTGAAGCGAGAAACACGTAGTAACTTACCTGTGTCTAGAATTCACAGTTATTACCTGGAATTTATCACAAGAATGGGCCAATGGCACCTGTAATTAACTTTAGAGAACACCTGAAGATTGTCTCTCTCCCAGCCCCCTCCCAAGCTACATGGTGAGGTCGGTTAGTTTAGGCAATGTTAAGGTGGTTAGTCTTAAGGTGATCCAACTTTAACATATAAAAGACACTGTACAGTAAGTCAACTCTCGACATGATAAATCTGAATTACAACGAAGATACGGAGAACAAGACCTTCACTTAACTCTATATTTTACAAGCCAGGTTCATTAAAGTGAGCCGAGTCCATAAACTGCTGTGGAACCGTAACTTTTGCTCTAATTATCATAGCATATATTGGTTACTTCCGCGTCCCATCCATCCAGAAGTATCAACATAAATATAATGTTGTATTTTCACTCTATAAATATCGGTGTTCTTTAATGAGATGGAGCAGAATAAAGTGCAAATTGGTGTAGTTGTTTAATTGAAGTGTAATCGTTGGTCAGTGCATGTGGAAAGGTGAACTGTTATTGCTGGTACCTGTATATTATGTTTAATTTAACCGGAATCTTTATTACCTCACGTAGTTTGGAGATAAGTATTACCGCGACTCAAGAGAACTAGGTAATTTACCCATAATTACCTACGCTCCCTAGTAATACCTTTTTCTCTTAAAGCCACGTGGACGTTTTTTATCTTTAAATTATTAGAATATAATAAAAAAGTTTAAAGTAGTGGACAATTAAGCTGAATTTTAAAATCTCATGGGTAAAGTGTTCAGTAATTTGCCAGAGTTTTACCACAGCTTTGGTTTTATAGTGTAAATCTTTCCCTCTCTCTCTCTCTCTCTCTCTGGACAATATGGTGGCCTTGAACCAGCTGTTGAAACACTATTATTGTTATAGTTTATGTTGACGGTTCAGTATTGTTAATGATTATAGTTACATACGGGTGACATATTTGAATTTCGTATTTGTTTCTGTTACAATACCTAACTAATATAGTTAATGACACTCACCTCCCACCAAAACACACACACACACACACACACACACACACATACCAGTTCACTGATTAAATACAGCATACAACGTCACCTGCTAAGATAAGGAAGGTAAATTAAACCACAATACAAGAAAAAATGTTTTACTTTTAGTGAGAATAAACCCAAATACGATAAGATCAAGATTGTAAAAAAATGAAATAAATCACCGTAAAAGATAATATATTTTACTTTAAAACAAACACAGATCCAAATGAAATCTGATGATGACGCCCAAAAATAAATGCAGTGTTAAACTTACATTACGAGATAAAAAAAAAAAAAAAAAAAAACTGACTGAGGAATAATTTATCCTTTGTTTGGTTTACGAGTCTGAGTCTTACCCGTTGCCTCGCTTTCAAAGTATAACTATTTTGTTCAGTCTTGTATACTTTTAGTCTTAGAAATTGAATTGATGTATCGTTCCTTCATGGTAATTAGCGTCAATACAATAGAAGTGATTGTTTTGCCTCATAGAACAAGTATAGGTTTAATTTTCTATATATTTTAACCTTACTCGTCCTGGAGCTAAAGGTGCAAGGAGAATGAACTCAGACGTTATAAGTCAGGCTTTACATTGTTCCAAGACGTCAAGAAGCTCCGTTTACCGTCGCAAATTACGTGTGATTATCAAGCTCTGAAGGTATTTATGATAATTATATTATATGTGGGAGCATAAAAAAAGGTGAAATTACTTCCTCTTTTACTCTCAAATGTCAAAAGTTGGTCTCCAATTTGAAAAGTACCTTTCTTTTTATCCTCATCTTCAGGAGTTATATAATACAGTACATAAATATTTCCTCGGCTTTCTTGAGGCTCTTAATAATAGAGAGAGAGAGAGAGAGAGAGAGAGAGAGAGAGAGAGAGAGAGAGAGAGAGAGAGAGAGTGTACACTGTCCCTGAGTGCATTATTTATATCCTTATTAAGTCTTATGAGTCTCATTAAATGTAGACGAACTTCCATTGTCAGAGAAAAGAAAAAAGAGTAAATTATATAAAAGATAATACGAAAATGATGATACTACTACTACTACTACTACTACTACTACTACTACTACTACTACTACTACTACTACTACTACTACTACTACTACTACTACTACTACTGCTACTACTACTACTACTACTACTACTACTACTACTACTACTACTACTACTACTACTAACTAATAATAATAATAATAATAATAATAATAATAATAATAATAATAATAATAATAATAATAATAATAATAATAATAATAATAATAATAATAATAATAATAAATAATAAATATTAATAATTAATAATAATAATATAGTAAACGGTGTAAAAATAATGGTGAAATGAAAGGTTGGGAAAAAAATAATGAATACGAGAGAGAGAGAGAGAGAGAGAGAGAGAGAGAGAGAGAGAGAGAGAGAGAGAGAGAGAGAGGATCAATAAACTAAATTAATACTTTTTATTTTATTTCAGGTCTCTGTGAAATCATCTCTTCAGCAGACAATCTCGTAAGTACTGAAGTAGTGTTATTGGGGGTGGTTATATTTCATGCCTGTAATAGTTTAGAAGATAATACTCTGAACGTGGGTTAAAAACTTTAGGATATATGATAGTGAAAGTGATGTTCTCTTGTATCAGATGTGACTCCGATGGTCGACTTTATGCATCAGTTTAATTAAAGGAAATATTTCATGAGCTGAGATTAAAGACCTTTTGTCAACAACTATATCTACCCTAACAGCGACAACCTCTCTGGTGGACTAGGACTGTAACATGCTGATGCTGGGTCGTCTTATTTATTTCCTTATACGTTATAATTTTTTTTTTAGGTCAAACTCTCTCTCCCCTTTGTAAGTCTTCACCAAGAAATATGAATAACAAGTATCCTTCATTTTAAATTAATTTTTTTGCTATAAAATGTCAGTGAGCAACTTATGTTACAAAATGAATAATGTATTTATATATTATTTTCATCTATTTAATTCTGAATCGTCGCATCCTTTCACTAATACAGTATCAAAATCTCTGTAAGAGTGTACTGTATTAAGTTCACACATGTATGTGCATATGTGTGCGTGAGAGAGATTTCGCTTTTTATCATTTAGAAGTTCTGGCTGATATACATGTATACACAAGCGCTTTCGTATACATATCCAGTGTGTAAAATTTGAGGATCAGATCTTGAGGCTTGAGGAGTGATGTATCTGAAGGCTCAAGGTGAATCATCCATAAGACTCTCTTGAGACTTTTAATTCCTGACGATAATGATGTGTGTTGGTAATGGTCTGGTTAGTGCGGCTTCGTATTAAAACACTTTATAGTGCAGTTAGAGTAGAACGGTAAACAGAAGTACAGTTGTTACTTGAACTTTGGTAGTGAAAGTAAGTCCCGTATACTTAACGGTTATTTCGGGGTGGTGTAGCCGCAAGACTGAAGGTACAAGGAGGCAGTGTTTGCTGCTGTACTCGACCGCCTACACAACACTCAGCTCTAAAGTTTGGTACCCATTCACAGCTGGGTCGACTAGGGGTACCCATGACGCACACTAAAAAGTCTTACGGAGGGGGGCGAAAGCTTTATCCACTTGACCACCGCACTCCTATACTGTTAATAACGGCGTATAAATGACAGCTTTACGTCCATAACCTTAACACTGACTAACATGAAGGTGAAACACAAGCATGATAGAGTAAAGCTGGGAAATGCAACAAGACGTAACACAGGTACACAAACAGCGGCGTTGTGAGGAGAGACTGCAGGGAGCAACTTGTGTATTTAGGGACAAGGGCAGATATCAGTGAGGCAGGGCTCGCAGGCTCAGCTTTAAGGACCATCTGTGTGACCCTAGACGAGGAGCATTTTGCATACTGGTGAGGGAATCCTTTATTTTTTCCCCAGTTGACTTGTCCCCCTTTAGAACTATTTTTCCATTAAGTGACGTTGATGGTCATCCATAGTGAGTGAATAGTGAAGAGGGCGAATATAACGTTCACTTTATATGATAGTTTATTTACTTCAGGTGTGTGTGTGTGTGTGTGTGTGTGTGTGTGTGTGTGTGTGAAACCACTCGAACACATCTCGTCTCACAGGACACATACAGCGTTACTATAAAGCGTTAGTATAAATATATCTATTTATAAACACACTCTTACCACATCGACAAAAGCTCTATGGGGAGAAATAACAGATAGACGAAATACTGGTTTCTGTTTTTTCATTGAACTAAACAACGTAAACGATTGAAAAGCTTTTATCTTTTGTTTTAAGCGAGGCTCGTGTGATGGACGGTCATAACCCCAATATTTACATACATATCAACCTCGAGCTTCCCCTCCCTCGTACCTTTTGTTATCACTCAAGATCTAAACTAACGACCCGAGGTTGAGGACGACTCTATATTGTCCACTGAAGGTCCACCTCTAACTTACCTTCTTGATTAGAATCTAGAAAATACGTTTCAAAATATCTCGTGAAAGTTGATGCCATTACGCGCTCGCACACACACACACACACACACACACACACACACACACACACACACACACACACACACACGCTTCATCATAAATCGCTTCCATTTTCTTACAGAATATCATAAATGAACCAAAAAATAAAGAAATATCCGGGAGCTTGTGTTAAGTAGATACCGTCACACCAATTGCTTAAGAACCTCTCAAGTTGTCAAGGAGTTTAACGTGTTGGCCGCCACTGTCTGTATATACTTTACTTTTTGTCCCCGAGAGAGAAATATTAAAACGAGTCTTGATGTCACGGTCAGTTTTAATTAAGAACTGTATTCTTCTGAGGCTGGTGAGTTACTGGAGAGGGGCGGTAAACATTACTCTTTTTTTAACACCGTCATAATTGAATTTTTAAACCATTACAACCTGTAGTATCAATGTGTGTGTGTGTGTGTGTGTACAATATATTTTTTTTTCTACCATGTCTTTCAAACCACTGTCAGGAGGAGGCAAATAATCAGGCAGTGGTGGAAAGTGTTTTGTGATGCTGACAGTGTTGGTACCTTAAGCAAGTGATGTTGTGGGAATTAATTACATTGTAGGGATTCATGATTTACCGTTGGGATTAATGTTGTATCGTGGGGATTTGAGATATATTTTAGGGATTAATGCTATATTTTGGGATTATTGCTGTATCGTTTGGTTTAATGCTATATTTTGGGATTATTGCTGTATCGTTTGGTTTAAAGCTATATTTTGGGGATTAATGCTATATTGTTGGGATTAGTGGTATGTTGTAGGTATTAAAGTTATAATGTAGGTGTGCCAAGAGAGTCAAGCATCACCTTTAAGAAGTTATGCTCTAAATCAGCCTCAAGCTAAGGGAAACAGTTCTTCAAGTTGAGTCATAAGATGAGAGTTTCTTCCGTTTTTCTTAGATTAGCTTCTGATGAAACCAGACACAGATGGGCGGTCAAAAATCTTAATTAATTTCAGCCCAGTTGGTGGAATTTTTGCAAGGAAGTGTTGGATTTTAGTGTGTGTGTGTGTGTGTGTGTGTGTGTGTGTGTGTGCACGAGAAATATATCTCTTCGTCAGTGTATTTTAGGGAGAAATTTGCGTGTGTTTGTGTTCAGGTTGTTATCTCAAATGTGGTTTAATAAAATGGTGAGGAAGCTTTTTTTCTTTTTGGACGATTGAAATTTTTAACGTTGATGTTTTTTGTTTTGTTTACGACCCACCCCGTTACCATATGTCAACAAGATACCGTACTCTCTGATTTCGAAGACCTTAACAGTGGGGTTTTCATAGCAGTACGAGTCATCAAGAGCACCGTACTGATGTCCCCGTCTGTCGGAGTTTAAAAGGAAAGTCCTCCCCACGTTAGTCCAGCAGGAGTTAAGAAGAGTCGTAATGAAGAACAACGATACGAATAATAACTAGATAAGCGAGAGGGATGGATTGGCGATAAGATTAAAAACACAAGAAAAAGACAAAGGATATACAATTAAGAGTAAATAACCGAGAACTACAAACAGTAGACGATGAGAATTATGACGGTGCTAAAAAATAAAAAAACGAAAAACAAATCGAAGGAAGATCAAAGTCAATGTAAACTCCAAGTAAGGAGAAGTGGCAAGACTCGACGAAAGGATGAAACAGGTAACAGTAGTCTCACCCAATTCCCGAAGAGTTGCATAATCCACACTGCAGCTCGTCTGAAGTCATGGGGGTATAAGAGCCACACAGCAGGAAGGAACAGTAGATATGAGAGCCACACAGCCGCAAGGAACAGTAGATATGAGAGCCACACAGCCGGATGGAACAGCAGATATGAGAGCCACACAGCCGGATGGAACAGCAGATATGAGAGCCACACACCAGGAAGGAACAGTAGCTAAGAGCCACACAGCTGGTAGGAACAGTAACACAGGCGAGCCACCAGAGACGACGGCATGAAACAAGAGCGGAGTATTACTAATGGCTGCGTCAACCAGTAAAATAACCTCAGCGACTGCCACGCCACGAGGGACGAGCAGACGTGTGTGAGGGCGTGCAAACATTGTTGGTATGACTAGTGAAGCCAGGAGAGTCGAGGGCCAGGAGAGTCGAGGGTCAGGAGAGTCGAGGGTCAGGAGAGTCGAGGGGTCAGGAGAGTCGAGGCAGAGTCGAGGTCGAGGCCAGGAGAGGCAGGAGTCGAGGCCAGGAGAGTCGAGAGAGGAGGTCAGGAGAGTCGAGGGTCAGGAGAGTCGAGGGCCAGGAGAGTCGAAGGAGAGTCCCAGGAGAGGAGTGGCACTATTGGTACAGTGAAGTATGGACACTCAGACCTACAAAACAGGACGGGCACACTGCGTAGACTACAATCCAGAGAGACTTGACCAACAGGCTTCACCTCTGGCTCAGGGACTAACCGTAGTTAACCTGTCTATCTAACTGGCATATAGTCATTAGCCTCTGTAGGTCTGAATATCGCTGTGTATGACTGGTAGTAAGATTATATATGAATTTTAGAAATGTATAAAATCAAAATGAATATATAATTATGACATATGTATACTTGTAGGTTTGTAAAAGAGTGTGTGTGTGTGTGTGTGTGTGTGTGTGTGTGTGTGTGTGTGTGTGTGTGTTGGTTGGTTGCTTGGGGTCCTCCACTTTGCTTATATACTGCAGTTTAATGAGGATAAAAATGTTGGTTCGTTTATTACAGACGACTATCAGTTCATATATAACAACCGATGAGATTTTTCCTTTACATCAGCAAATAAACATAAAAATTACAAGAGACGGAATTTCGTTAAACAGACTTGACGAACTTTTACTTATTACCGACGATTCGCACTACACTCTCAACAGCTGATTAGCATATCCACCACATCAGTCGAGGGAAAATATTACACTAAATAAATACTGATGGAATTTCCGTGTAAAGGTACAGCAAGAATTCCTAAGAACACGTAAAGCTCTTCTTGCTAATTGCTTTCACCAGTTTTGAGAAGTTGGAATAGAAATTAGCTGCAGACTATTGTTTTTAGAACACGATAGGAAAACGAGAAGAATTTATTAACATCATGTTTATGAAAAAAAGTGAATCAGTCCGTCAAGGTGTCATGGTGATGTCTGAGGGTTGGTGACCACATCCCACCGCTCCAAATATTTACGGTCCTCTTTGTAATATAATTAATTACGTACACCAGGCTGTATGGCCATGTAACCTAGGAAAGGCAATTATGAATTAAGAGATAAACAAAATAAACGCAAAGGAACAAAACACATAGGAGAAATAACAAATAAAAACAATAAATATAAAAATAAAATCAAACGGCTCATTAAACACACACACACCAGAACAGTGAGGGTGACACCTAACACTGGTAGTATATCACCCGCAGAAAAACACAATAAACGCGTCGTGAAAAAGACTCTCCTGTGGAAGATAACTCCGGGAAAACTGCCGATTGAAAAAGTTACTTGTCACATTTCTTTCTGAGAACTTATAATGGAGTTAAGAATTCTACATTAATGAGGATCTCCCGGGACTTACATATTGATTAAGGGAATTTTGTTAACTTTAGGGAAAGTTTCTCTCACTGAAAAGAATTATTCATTTGTTACTTCGACACAAAAAGGTGTTTTTCTCTCTTTATTTAATGAATTTTGGGGTTTCATAATATAATGTGTGTATCTGTGTCTATGTATATCTATTTATGTCTGTGTTTGTACTTACTATTTTCCTAAATGAACTTAGTGAGGTACTCAAAGACACAAATACTCCGTAATACTCAGTGAATATCTTTACCAACTTTTTAACAAGACCAAAACTTCTCAGCTGGAAAAAGCGTTTGTGGTATATTCATAATTCATAACTTTTCCTGCACACACTTTGTGAATCAACCTTTGACTGTAGTATTGTGAATTTATTCTTATATGATTATTAAGACACATGACAATACACCATAGACTCGAGGGAGAGGGGGGAGGGGTTTAAGAAGGAAGTACTAGAGAAAATAATTAAACATCCGATAATATATTAAATACCTAGGATAAACATAATGATTTACTAAGGATTTGTATGATTTTTATGATTCATTATATAGTTGAAAATTGTGATGATATAAACACCTATGAGAGGAGTGGTGTATAGATACATTATTTTATGAGATTTAAGTTCGTCTCAAGCTGTGAGATTTTGAGTAAGAGTTTTGTTCTGAAGTGAGTCGGTAAGGCAGTCACACATAGACCTAGGCTAGAACTTAAAAAGAATTGTTTAAATGTTAATCGATAAATAATATAAGATGTCACCTTAGAGTAAATCATAAAAGATATATTTATTTTGATGCAAGAATTTTAACTGTAGTTTTGGGGGAGTATGTAAATATGCGTAATGACAGGTTAACAAGATAATTAGATACAAGGAAGACATACTGGTAGAACAAGGCAGCTAAGGGTAGGTATTTGGTGAATAAAACTGGGAAGATCAAGTTAAATATTATGAAGAAAACAGAGGCGAAGGAAAGACACATTTTCAAAAAGAGTATCTCAGAGTAATGTTCTTTAATGTGGTAAAGTACTAAGTTATATTAATTTATTGCGGGGAATATCTGGAGACGTGATAGCGGGACACGTGGCGGGAAACACAGCCGAGGTAAACGACCGAAGAAAAACGTTAACATTAGGAAAAAGATCAACAAAATTTTGAGTCTAAGAGTGGAGTTACCAGCGCTGAAGGTTCAAGTGACACTTGTATAAGGAAAGAGAACAAAAGCAATTTCGTAGAATGGTGCAACAAACTTTTTTTTTTTCTGTGTGTGTCTCACAAGTCCATTTCCAAAACACTTTGTGTATCCACCTAGCAATATATTGTTCGTTCAGGTCGGGAATTCCTTTTAACCTTATTTGGTCTCTCTTTTTGTACCTCTTTGTTAACGTTTTCTGTGCTTTGACTTGTGAGTTTCTCCGTATGATTATTTTTGACAAGTAATAGACAAGTTCTATTACATCTGTGCTCGATATTCTTCGTAGATATGACGATAAATATTAAATAAATGTCATTCTTAACAAGTGGTATATAGACGAGAGAGAGTGACTGTCGTTCAGAGACGTAATATATAATAGTGAAGTGTACGAGATTGAGTGTAATGACTGACTGTGAAGGTTAAACTGTTTCTTGCTTGAATATGCGACAGTTAGTTGGGTTAAACAGTCAGAATAAGGGCAGTGAAAAATAGATTTGTCATGGTATTAAATATTAACATCTAGACACGCCAAGAAGAAGTAAAAGCCAATTATTTATTTATTTATATATTTATTTATTTATTTACTCATGTATGTATGTATGTGTGTAGTTCTAGCTTTATTCTGATACAGGGATGAAACAGGTATATAAACCTTATGGGAAACTCAATCAATTTATCTTCAGCTGAAATAAACTAATTCAGGTTCTCTGCAATATTTGATTACTTCACAAACTATTCACTTTACCGGGATGTGAGGATTTCAACTCCATTCGCTTCTCACTTTGATCCACTCCACTCACCTACACTGTGCTTGGTTACTCATCATTTATCTCTCTCCAGGCGTCCTCGTGCATATGAACAGTCCAAAAGTAAACAGATTCTCTAAAAAAAATATAAAATAAATAAATAAAACTCATTAACGTTGCGAGAAACTAATAATATGCCAGAGAGTTTAAAATGTCCGAGCCTTATATATGTTTTGGAAGATGAGATTGAAAACCCGGGACACATAATCGAGCTTTGGAGCGTTGGAAACTAGATGAATCTGACAGAAAGTGTAGAGAAAATGTTGCCAATATGTCTCGTGCCAGAAGAAAGCCAGAGGTTGCAACAGGGTATTGTAGTATTACCTCCGAATATTGTGAGCGTTGGATAAAGGGAAGCCATGACAGTGAACACTCGAAAGAGAAATCAGCTGGGACGTATTTTTCAAAAGAATCAGAAAAAAAACACATCTTCAAAAAAAATGAACACAATGAACACTCCAAAAGGAACAAAATGAGGAACATATTATCAAAAAGAACAATATGGTTAATTTATCTAGGAATATAATATGGCAGCGGTGTATTGATACGACCCACCGTGGAAATCATCAATAGGGATTAGTGAAACAAGGTGACGGGGAGACATCAGTGAGGGAGGACTAGTGAGGGGAGAGAGAGAGAGAGAGAGAGAGAGAGAGAGAGAGAGAGAGAGAGAGAGAGAGCTGTGGTCGTCACTGTATATGTAAATGATGCCGTGTTGTTGGTGATTTTTTGCACTGTTGTGAGGATTCTGCTGAATAAATTTAGAGTGATGTGCAACATGTTAAATTCCCATGTAAATTCGGGCAAGAATAATAACACGTTGTTTAAGAATGATATTTCGAAGTGTCTATAGACGGTGACGGTGAGTAGACTTGACTACACTGTGTAGGAGAGGACGCACTGGTCAAATATGCATGGATATAACAAGAGTGAATATTGAGACTGAAACACAACCCGTGAGAGTATTTTGTTGATGAGGGAGATGGGTTGGGAGAAGAGTCGTCATGTGGAAAATAAGAGACGTAATACCATCCGAGGAAATAATACCGAAGTAAACCATGAATACGACTGTGAGTGAGGAAGTTAATACCAAATACTGAGAAAACTCAACATGACAAAACTTAAGGTGTGGTGTCGCTAATTCTTGGGATGAAACGTCAACTCCTACATCAGACTTGTGTTGATAAACGTGCAAAAGACAAAACTCATAAAGATTTCCCAGTGAGTCAATATTCTCTCAGGGATTAACCATTTCACTACGCGGACGCTACTTTTAATATTTTATTTGTCTAACTTCAGACAATTTTATTCAGCTCAGAAGAAAACCCGTCCAAAGGGGTTGGTAGACCATGAAGTGTGTGTGGAGATCGCCCATGGAAGATTACCTTGAGGAAAGTTAACAATTTAAAATTTAAACTGTGTGGAAACGAATTATAGTTGATTAGCGTGTGGAGATGTTACATTTAGATGATAAATTTAACACTTAAAAAATTTACTTACGTGAAAAACAGACCTAACTCCGACTCTGTACCGAATTACGTAAGGTAGAAAAACACAAATTCGGGGGAAAAAATCTACCTGGGTTACTATTTTTTTAGACGTGGGAAACTTGTCTCGTCTTCACCAACCTGTCCTTGACAATTTTCCTCTGCTGATAACTTGGGTGTTGGGAGTGGAGATTCGGCCGTCCCATACCACACAACTTTTATTTCCTCCTGTATAGAATTGCTTAGAATATGGGAATAACCGAGCCTAACTTTATCTCTCCTTTTCCAATCCAGTTCTCGTCTGCGATAACACAGTTTGAAATTCAGAAGTTTGTGTGACTGTGGTCCATTTTCTAGTCTTGTTTGGCTCTACAGATGGTAAAATATGTAAGGATAGAGAAGTGAGGAGGAGGGGAAGAAGATTAGTTTGAAAGGCTGAGTCATCACAACATAAGATAGCATGATAGTTAAGGTGATTGGAATTACTCATAAGCCATATATACATGATAGATATCCTGCCTCGCGAGATGGTGGTAAAGATTTATGGCTCGTATATCATTATGGATATTTGTATATATTTAACACAACAGCTTCAGTTTCATTAGTGTGACATCCTTCCTGATTTTGACTTAACTATATTACACCTAAATCTAATTATATGTCATTAGATAAATTGGATTACTACGGTTAATATTCAATTGTAGTTTGTATTTAATTTCTATGATTATTCGTCCATACACATCTGTTTGTTTTATCGGAAAGAATCATAAATGTAATGGAATTATCGCCATAATTTAATTATCTTTGTATAGTGTGAGTCAAAAGTTACTTCCTTCACAAATTGAAGCAGTATCGACCCCTAATGAGATGAAACAATACACCTGCACCAGATGACAGTCAGGGTAAGTCAGTTCGGAGACTCATTTCTAGTGACTCAGTTTCATGACCGGCAGTGAACATTTCTCCGTGACTGTACATTATATTATACTGTAATATATATCAATTCCATCTTAAACATTATTGAAACTATCTCAAACCCATATAATATAATTCGAGTATGGCCAACCTTTTCCTTTGGGGTAATACAGACATATGGCCAAGCTCAATGACACACACCCCATGATAGACGTCTATAAACCGGGGTAACTTTCACCTTCTAGTCGAGTTTAACTTTGAGAGATGAGTTGCTTTACCACATTTATTTTCCAACTTGAAGACAATTTGTTTCCTTCTTCACGTCATGACCAGAGTTTTTTTTTTTTTCGTGCTGCTTCCATCAGTCTCTCTCGCGAGGATTTAGTGAGAATTTCTTCATGCTGCACATTTGAGAACTTGGGGATGCTGTGAGTGGTGTTATTATGACTCATTGTGGCTGCTTGTGTTGTTCTGTCGAGGAGAGAAGTTTCTGTGATAGGGTTTTTGTCAGACGAGGAGGTACTCTCTTTACGTCTTGATGTGGAGGGCTTTAGGCTAAGGATTTTTTATTTAATTTTACCTTTGAGGTGTAAAAACATGTAGGTTACTGGACTTGAATTAAATTTTGCGTAAAACTTTTTGGTTCGTCAGGTTGAAAGTCTTAAGTTAATTTTATAGATGAATGGGTATGTTGATGGAGTTTATTTAATATCACTTTGGAAAAAAATTAGAGTAGTCCTTACTTATATTTCTTTGTAAATAAAAACCACTCTGTGTCTTTTTTCCGTCTCTCTCTCTCTCTCTCTCTCTCTCTCTCTCTCTCTCTCTCTCTCTCTCAGCTGTAGGCCACAGTAACCTCGCAGCGTCCTGCCTTTTTCTGATTTATTGTCTTAATTCTTCTTTTCTCCAGGATAGATATTATCGTCTCGTCTGATCCCCACACCGAATGATTAATCCCCTACCCCACTACCCCTTCTTGACTGCCACATCCCCTCTTCCACTGCCCCTTCCCATCCCACTATCACCCACTTCTACCACTATCACGCCCCCCTCCCTATCCCACTACCACCCCCTTACCCTCTTATCCTACCCCACCACTCCTACAGCCTCATCTATATTTCTTTTTTAATACCGGTTCCCTTCATAGAGTCATCCTTGAAGGTCACATTAAATACACACGTCAGAAGGTCATTCTTGAATATAACACGAGACAAGCACGCCTGCGGGTCACACTTGAAGGTCAAATGTCAATCTAAATGAAGAAAAAAATACTGGCAAAGACAAACACAAAGACGAGTATTGTAAAGCAACAGAAGTCTCCAGAGATATAAAAAAAAATAAACGTATCAGATTCCTGTACAACAAATCCCTTAGGATCTTTTCCCTGTATCCTTGAGGATGATCCACTGGAGGGAGGGCCAAGGAGCAGGGTAGAGGAAGGAGGGAAGTAAGCGAGGGTAGGTTTCCGAGGCCGCACCAAAAAAAAAAAAAAAAAAAAAACAGGAAAAACCTTTCTTCATGTTTTTCTTTTCCTTCCTCTAAGCGTCGGCCGCCTCACACTTTATTGATCATTTCCACGTAAGGGAGCGATATATTGTGCTGCGTGAGATTGTGTTCCACTGTGAAGGTGTGTAGGAGTGTGATGTTATGACGCAGTGTGGTGTTAAGGGTGTGTGCGTGTGTTATGTGACGCAGTGTGGTGTTAAGGGTGTGTGTGTGTGTGTGTGTGTGTGTGTGTGTGTGTGTGTGTGTGTGTGTGTGTTGTGTACGTTATAGCAGGTTAGTGTTTCTATCTATTTAATCCATATACAGGATCAATATAATCTATACATTTAGTTTATCTATATCAAATTTATATATCAATTTATCTATCTAATCCAATCTTTCTATCTGTGTAATCTATCTATCTATCTATCACGTACAGTAAATCCGTGGGGAGAAATATGTGATGACCCGGGGAAGATGATATCGGGTAAGAAAGGGAGGAGAAGGAGGACGAGGAGGAAAGGGAGGAGAAGCGGGAAGGAGGAGAAGGAGGAAGAGGAGGCGGAGGAGAAGCAGGAAGGCGGAAGAGGAGGAGAGAAAACTAAAATCGTAAATCAGAAAGAGGGAGAAAGTTGAGGAGTTACGAAGCCCACTAACTGAAAGTGCGACCTGACGACCTATCAAGTGAGAGAGAGAGAGAGAGAGAGAGAGGCACAGTCGGGCAGAGGAAGTGAGAGATAAAGAGAGAAAGACAAACAGGCACAGATGTAGAGATACAGAGACAGAGAGAAAACACCCCCCCCCCCATCCCAATGTATTCGAGAAAAAAATCTAGGCTCAACAGTATTACAATACACGCTAATGCCTGACTCCTCGTGTAATCAAGGTTTGACAGCGATGATGGACGTGAGGATTGGAAAAAAAAATTGGGGGAAAAGAGAGAGGAGAAAGAGGGTTAGAGTGAGAGTAGAAGGGGGTGAGGAGGAGAGGAAAAGGTGGGGGTGAGAGGAGAAGGGGGGGTGAGGTGAGGAAGAGAAGAGCAGACAGGGGTGAAGAGGAGAGAGAGTGAGAGAGAGAGCACAGCGGCCCCTCCTCACCCTTGGGAAGTGTTGTACGCCCCAGTAAACATGAGACAACTTCACGATACCCAAGTCCATTTAAACTTGGAGTAGTCTAAAATTTCTGTCAATTCACCAAAGATTTTACGTTTACTCGTTAGACAGAAATTTATTACAGTGTTTTTGTTGGTGAAAGTATTGACCTTTACCTTATGACATTATTAAAGTTATGATTGAGTTTTTATTGACAGTATAATATGTATGTGGCAGCCGGGCCTAAACTGATGATATTTTTATTTATTTTTTTAATGTTTCCTATACGACTGTCTTTATAGAATTACGAAATTATAATATTTTTTTTCCGCCAATGGATCATATATTAGTGGAAATATTATATGAGTTTTACATATGACTGTGTGAGTATATATGTGATTTTTTAATGCTAATTCACCATTAAATTATATTTATCTGAAGCTTCTCGTTATATAAGAAAGAATACTATATAATAATATCCTTTCATTCCTATGGTTAGACAAACGTACTGCACAATACGTAAATACTTCTGTCTCTCTTGAGTGCAATATGACTTTTATCCAGAGAATTTAGGACGATGGTAACTGTTCCCTGTCCTCCAGCCTCGACCAGTACAGTTCTGTCCAGTTTAATTCACGCCATTTATTCTGGGACAACAACAGAGGTTATGGGCAGGTGTAGGTACGGTAATATTATCACAATCTAATGCCAATACGGTTCTTACCAGGTGTTCTAAGATGGCTAGGTGATGTGTGTGTGTGTGTGTGTGTGTGTGTGTGTGTGTGTGTGTGTGTGTAATAATAATAAAAATAATAATAATAATAATAAACGGTTTATTAATAGAGTTGAAGCCGGTGGCTGAAAATATACAGACTTACATTTGATTTAGACATGATATAATATGCATTGAATACATTTACAGGGCTGTACAGTACATAAATCAGGAGTTGTTTATTATTTTAAAAATAGATGGTATGGTGCTGTTCTTATATCTATCGGTGCGGGCTCTTATGGGCTGTATTTTGTTGTAGTGGCTGACTGCGCGAGGTGGGTGGGGGGCTGCAGGTGGCAGGAGGTGGCGATGACGAGGGTGGTGCAGTAGTCCACTGCCAAACCTTTCCAGTGCTTGGTGGTGGAGGTCACTGAGGGATGGCATTTCCAGGGTGGAGAGAGCGTTGGTGTAGCCAGAGTATTCTGCGCCGAGCATGATGTGTGTGTGTGTGTGTGTGTGTGTGTGCGTGATACCAACTGGGAACCTTTTAATTGACCTTTGATCATATACAAATACTCAGGTGTGTTGGGGGGATATAAATAACACCCCATCTCACCTTAATAGGTCTGAAAATCTCTCTCTCTCTCTCTCTCTCTCTCTCTCTCTCTCTCTCTCTCTCTCTCTCTCTCTCTCTCTCTCTCTCTCTCTCTCTCTCTCTCTCTCTCTCTCTCTCTCTCTCTCTCTCTCTCTCTCTCTCTCACACACACAGAGGTTCCAATACAGCATCGGGCCACCTTCCAACCCTTTGAAATGACTCCCTAAGTAAATACCAACAGATAAACACAGAGAATATAGTAAACTAAGGTTCCTCCTCAGCTTCCAATCTCGGGGGACAATGAGACTCGGTGGCCGGTTCCTTGCGAGGCGAGATTTCCACACAGGTCGAAAGGGCTTCACAATTAGTTAATTAAATGGAAGCCAACGCACAAAGTGTTCTGGGATCCACTGAGAGGTTCCACGGAGTTCCATCTTCACAGTTCATTATAGCTTTAAGAGAATCACTGCTGGAACACAAGCTAGCAAGGGGAATTAGGAACGAGGGGATACTTTACCCGCTGTATTATTTAGTGTTATATGATATTTTAATTAGTGTGTGTTTATGTTACATTATGCCACTCTTAAAACATGGGAGTCTAAATTAGTATCTCTATTGTAATGTTAAATAATTCCCATTCGTAGGTGAGTAAATAAATATTGTAATGTTAAATGGTTCTTATTCGTAATACGCGCCTGGTAACTCACTATTCACTATCAAAGTCCACGAAGGAACAAAGTATCAAGTCTTTGTTCCCACACTGAGAGTCAATACTGAGTAACACTTCCAACCCCGCCCGAGAGTCCGGACTTTGTAACTACTTTGGGATTAAGTGGGTGAAAAGTTTGGTGTCAAGAGTTGAGGATGAAGTTGAAGTACACAATGTCGTCCAAACTGAAACGTCTAAATCCAGGAGTAACTCTCTTGTTTACGCTTTAAGATTACATAGGTGATCATAATTACAATTTCTCGTGACTTTCAATAACCTTTTATATGGATATTCAGGAATTATAGGAACTTCCCATGGGTTATTCTTGTATATTTTAGGAAATAATCTGGGGGCGTAAAATCACTCAACACAGTGTGAGCCTTTCATTTATCCCGGCGTCACGGGCCTAGCGCGATGGTGGCACGAGATACCCAGGCTCGACCCGACGCCTCAATCCATCTTGCTGTGGATTTAATACTCGCGGAGAAACACAGACACACGTACTGAAACGGGCCAAACTTACCCTTGTGTAAGAGGGACGTAAGGATGAAATATATAATTCACGCGAGCCATGAAAACATTCCTCCCCGAAGCCAAAAATCCTCCCCATAATGGCATCAGGTTCCGACGTAGATCAGGCGTTCGCGCACCAGCATAATAGATTGATATGTTTTGTATCAATTATGGCCATGTTTTCTGGGAGCCTTTATATTGTGGTGCTGTCTGGCCTAATGGTAAGTTTATGCTGAGTCACTGTTTTAATATAAACCAACCTTGCGTTTGTGAGATGAATACAAATTTTTATTGTAATGATTAGTCGAGTTAATCTCACCGCTTCCCTTCTATTACTAATGGGAAGGAATTATTTCTCATTGGACAAACGTACGTACAGAATGTTTATGAAAAAGAGTAAATATATAATCTCTACACCTTGGTATATCTACTCCGCCATAACAAAGATGAGATGAGACATTATTGAATATATTTAGCTCTAGTTCTTGCCATACTAAATACTGAATTAACAACAGTGTTATATGTTCATTTACAAATCAGACTTAAAATATAATGATCGAAACCTGACTTTTTTTTTCGAATACATAAAATTGTGATTTTTTTATTAACGCGATACAAAATGAACTGGTGGCATTGTTACGTTTCTGATGATGATGGTTTGAATATTTATGGCAGAGCTTCCGGTTTACTAACCTATATAAAACTACTATATATACGGTATGGCAATTTTCCTGACATTCACACAGTTCTGGATGCTGCGAGTTAGCGGTCACTAAATCTTGAAATCGTGATATATCCCCGAACATCCTCATCATCCCCGAGACACACACTGGTTATCTCCTCCGGTACTGATACTGTACAAAGCAATTCCATGAAGGCAGAATGGTAGCCACATTACCACCTTAAAGAGGATCGTGTCTATTATCGAAGTCATCTGAAATTTGGGGAGATCCGACTCTCTGCCAAGTTTCAAGAGCAGCAGTAAACACCTTCAAGGGGTC
Source organism: Homarus americanus (assembly GCF_018991925.1). Lineage (NCBI taxonomy): Eukaryota > Metazoa > Arthropoda > Malacostraca > Decapoda > Nephropidae > Homarus > Homarus americanus. The sequence continues at coordinate 1,287,743 of NW_024718545.1, forward strand.
ATCGTACTCACATGCTGGATAGGTCACGGACGCCGACACGATGAACAGGACGTGGTGCTCGATTCCATAAAATTCTCTTCAATCGTTCGGGGGATGTGATCAAACACGATATACACACACAGAGTGAGACACAACCCGGAAAAATATAAAATGAACTGCAGTAGTAAAGGTTAGGATGGGAAAGCCACTAGCAGAAATACTGTAAATGCAATACTGAATACGAGAGTTTTGTATAGAGAATAAATAACAGAATTTATACACATTACAGTGAAAAAGAGAACAATATCCAGAATGTATACTAAAATGTAAACATAAGGTTATACATAGAATGAAAAAGACAAACAACGATTAAATGCAAAAGCAGAATAATAATGACGAATAAGAGATAAAATAAAAATAATAATAGCATAATATGGAGTAAGGAGGACAAAGAAGAACACCTGCAGCCATGACAACCAGAGCCACTAGTTAACACAACACAAACAACGACGCGCAACACTGACGCTTATCAACATCAACAACTACAGTGTACCAACATAACTCAACCCAAGAACAAAGAATACAGACTTGCCAAACACAAAGCTAGATAATAGATTGATATATGAACTAATAAAGTGGTAATAAATGACTTACAAGACCAATGATGATAAATGAAATATATATTGAGGAAGTATTAAATTAAAGTTAACTTTACCAAACACTGCACCACGACCACAAAGGTTACCCCAGACAACGGCTCCTGAGGTCATGTAACAACCACACTGACATTATTACATTTGTTTGTTCTGTTGACCTTTGCTGACCCCTCCCTCGTCCCCATTGACCCAGTCTCTCGCCTGGGGTCACCTCGTAGTTAACACTCGGCTACAACATTGTTTGGTGGAGTAGATACTCGTGTTCATCTGCCTCACCTAAAGGGGGATATCATTATAGCCTTATGTGAGTCTTGCCTCTATACTATAAATTTCAATATTTTTGTTCATTACATCAGTTTGTCAGGAAGCAATTAATAATTTTGAAGGAGACAAACTCGACGAAATATACGAAGGAAGATTTTGTATAGAAATGACGCATTTTAATTTGATTACATCCCCGTAGGTGATATGATATAAGAATGGAATTTTTTTTGAAGATTTACATTAAAAAGTGAGCGTTACAGTATACGTACACACACACACACACACACACACACACACACACACGCACACACACACACACACACACACACACACACACACACACACACACACACACACACACACACACACACACATCACTGCTGCTTGTATTCGTTTGTGTGTGTGTTTGACTCGATAAATGCAACACCAGCCAATATAAGGTCTCTTTCTCAGCTTCAGGAGCCATGCAACCACGGCAGCAGTGTATTCTGACTCTCTCTCTCTCTCTCTCTCTCTCTCTCTCTCTCTCTCCTTTTCTAAGGTAACACAGATTGACTCTTTCTTCGACCTACCTTCATCCTCTCTTCTCTCCCCATCTTCCTCTCTCTTCCTTTTCTCTGTAACTTGCCAAATTCCTACTCTCTCCATTTTTTGTTCTTGTCTTCATCAGCATCTACGTAACACTTCTCTCTTCCAATCTGATTCCTTCCTTCTTCCCCACTTTGTCACATTCTCCTTCCTCCGTATTCTTCCCTTTATCCTTCATTTTGACCCTTTCCTTCTCCATATCTAAAGTTTTCCCTCTTCTCGAATTTTCTTCTTACTCATCATTTCCACCCATCCTTGAATTCCTTCTCTTCCTCCTCTCACATTATCCCTCCCTTTCCCCCATTTCTAATCCTTACCCCTTCCTCTTCCCATTTCCTGAACCCCTCCCTCTCCCCCTCCGCCCTTCCCCCTCCTCCTCCTCCTCCTCTCGCAATCTCCTTTCTCCTCCTCCTCCATCTCATCCCAACCCCCCTTCCTCCCCCTCCTCTGCTATCTTCACCCACTCCTCCCCACCACACTACCTCCCCTCCCCACTGATCAACACCAAAACAGTCTGAATATAAACACCCCCACACCCTGCACCTCCCACCTACCGCGTCTCCGGCGGGAGTCAGGACCGTGGCTGGCTGGCAGCATCTTTGTCTTGTCTAAGTTGCCTCACAATTCCCTCTTAACGATCGCCGGCTACACTGGAACTCTGCTGCCGAGGGCCACAGGTCACGGCGTTATGGCCAGTCGTCTGGTTTACGGGGGTCTGAGGGTGGATATTGGGGCCCTGGTGGGAATATTGGGGCCCTGGTGGGAATATTGGGGCCCTGGGGGGAAACATTGGTGCCCTGGGGGAAACATTGGTGCCCTGGGGGAATATTGGGACCCTAGGAGATAGTGGGACCCTGGGATGAAACATAGAGGCCCTGGGAGAACATTGAGGCCCTAGAGTGAAACATTAAGGCCCTGAGGGGAATACTGGGGCCCTGGGATTAAAAAAAAAGGTCCCAGAAGATATTCAGGATCTGGGGTGAGACAAATGAATCTTGGAAGGAATATTTTGGAGTCGGGGAATATTGGTGTAGTCTAGGGTGAAATATTTGGGACACTAGGAATTTAAATATTATTACCCTGGTTATTATGTCGAGTGTGATCAGTGTGTGTGTGTGTGTGTGTGTGTGTGTGTGTGTGTGTGTGTGTGTGTGTGTGTGTGTGTGTGTGTGTGTGTGTGTGTGTGCTGCTGTAAGGTGTCTAGGCGTCTTAAGTGTTGCTTGTCTGTTGTCATCACGCGTCTGGTTGAGGTACAATTGTGATGCAGGTGAAACACATTACGGAGGATGATGGCTGGTAAGGTGGAGAAAGGGGTGTGTGTGTGTGTGTGTGTGTGTGTGTGTGTGTGTGTGTGTGTGTGTGTGTGTGTCCTCTCTTGCACCTCGACCAACAAGTGTACTAAAAAAAAAAAACACCTCCATAAATTTGCTCTTGAATCTGGAAAAAGCGAGAGTTAAGTAAAGATGGAATTCTCTCTCTCTCTCTCTCTTTCTCTCTCTCTCTCTCTCTCTCTCAGCGATTCTTAGTTACAATACAAGTCTTGAAGCTCATGGCAAGGCTGAAATCAAACACACTCATGAACGAAAAGCATTAAAACCGGACGAATATCTTACATACAAACCATGTAAACATAAATATGGACACTACGGCTGTCGAAACAACACATCACTTGAGAATATCTTATGGATTTGTTATTTCCATGTTGTGTTCGGCAGTTATCGTTACTAGTAAGACCTCGGCGCGGGAACTATAGTTAAGCGAGGAATATCTCACTGCGGGATGGTGGGATTCTTAACAAACGTATATAGATAATCCCTCATAGACACTCTGGGTCTGTGAGGGATTGTGCTCTGGGCGATTCTGTTCTGTCGAGTATTTTCTTATTTCTGTCAGGTAAATATGAGTCATCCATGAAGTGGGGCTCCTTCAGCTGGTGGTGTTGTGAAGGAGGGGAATAATTGATTTCTCTTGTACCCTAATGTTGTGTTGTGTCTTATAGCTGGTCTGTCTGTCTGTCTGTCTGTCTGGTCTACTACTTTTGATATAGTCGACTTTGTCTTTCTGTCTATCTGTCTGTCCGCTTGTCGCTGTCTCTTTTATTTTTTGTTTTTTGATTTTTTTTTTGGGGGGGGTAAGTTTCCTTGTCTTCATTCATCCATTTGTGTGGTTAAGTTTATTTATCTCTCTAACAAACAAAAGAAGATAACTTAAGAAAGAGATTTAAGGTTCTAGTGCGGGATTAATTAACCTTACCATAACTAGCATAGGGACGAGTAAGACACGAGTTAACCACGACAAACAAACATTAAATCCAGTAGGTCGAATGATTTATGCCACATTAACCACTGTACCGGGGATTAATTAAATAATATATCACTAACTTTTAAATTAATTGGTATAAGTAAATAGTGGATTTGTTCTAAGTTCTCTGAGGCACCGTTGTTGTTAGGTCACTGTGAAGTTTTGCTTAACTGATGATTGTAAAAATGAAGTGTTCTTTCTTTCTTTCTTTCTTGGTATGTATGTATGTATGTATGTATGTATGTATGTATGTATGTATGCATAACGAGGGAAAGAAGTACTTGGTTTAGTATGTTGAAGATTTTGATTGTATTGAGAACAACAGTGGAAGTAGAGCAGAGGATCAATGGTTAATACAGAAAAGGTCAACATAATTTCTTCCTTATACTCTCGGAGGAACTAATAAGTGAGAGACGAAAACCTATAGTATTTCAATCGTTTAATAGAAATAAACTTAAAGGCGGATTGGAACGTAGAGTGGGTGTCAGGGCTGGTAAGATGATCCGATGGAAGCCGCTTACCTGAGATGCTGGATGTGTTTGAGTGATGAGATGAGATGAGGCAGAAGAGGAAGACAAAGTAGAGGTATGGTAGTGGATGCTGTGAGGGGGTTGGTGAGAGGAAGAGGCGGACGGGGGTGAGGTTACGTGGCCCAGTTGTTAAGGCGTGTGTCAAGGATCAGCAAGTTAGGTTAGGTTAGGTTGATTCACTTAGGTTATATACGGGTCTCCATTCATGTAAAACGATTTTTTTTTCTCAGAGAAGATGTAACAATTCAGACTTGGTGTTAAGTTAAAAATTAAGTTTATTGACTGAGACTCATATGTGAGTTACTGATTACTTCTCCGTGGTTGTCATTGGCCTTTTGTTTCTAATTTACGTCTGATAAAGTTGAAACTAATGTCGATATTATTTTCACTCAACACCTCCAGAATATAACCTCACTCATACACTGATTCATATCAATAAACATCGTTACGTATATTAAAACAAACAGAAAGTAATGGCGTCAATCGAAAAAAAACAGATTTTGGCGTCAATACGAACGCTGGCCAATGACGTCACTGTTTCCTCTGGCAGGCAACACAAAATAAGTGAATGAGAGTTGGTGGGTGTTTGACGGCCATTTGAATTCCCTGAAAAATCAAGTTATTCCCGTCGTGAAAACTTCCCAACTGAGTTATCTCTTCATGGAAATTCTTTTAGAGACATAAACGAAAATAGACTCGTGACTTCTTTATGCCAGCCAGTCGACCGTTCATGTGCAAACGTTGCAGATGTAAACAATAACAATAATCGTTCGTATGAGAATCTGGGTCTAGATTCTCACTGGCTCCTATGTTGAATTTTCCCTTTATTTGTCTATTTTTTTATTTTAGTTTTTTAGCCTAAATGGTTTCAGAATCAGAGTAATATTTCCCTCCTTCAACTATACAGATTTACTGAGCACCAGTTATGGAACAAATCTATTCATAAGTTGAGGTACGAACTTACTGAACTGAATTACTGAAGCTTAATACAGTAAGAATATCCAATATGACATCAAAATTACACTGAGACTCTACCTCAACTAGATACTGTAAGGTAACTGAGCAATAGACAGGGGACGATAGAGTATTCTTTCTAAGTCAATTTTACGAGTTCGTTATGGTCTTTGTTATGTAGAGTGAGTCGCTTTAAAGTCCTTATATACAACCCCAGCAATCATAGTCTGATTTCCCTCATGATATGCGTCTGATTTCCTGCGATTATCTATGAACAGTGTGTGTTTGAATCTCTTATCTGTCATTTTGTGTGTGTGTGTGTGTGTGTGTGTGTGTGTGTGTGTGTGTGTGTGTGTGTGTGTGTCACCTTTTGCCATTTTCCTACATCTCCCATTCCGTCTATGGTTTTATTACGTGATCTCTCTCTCTCTCTCTCTCTCTCTCTCTCTCTCTCGACTTCTGCTCTTCTATATCCTCTAAGCCAAGTGTTGTTCCCGGTACTGTGGTCGAATCTCCCATTGTTCTTTGAGATCATCTGGTCCAAGTTTTAAGACCTACTGGTTATCATTGTCGAGTAAGAGAGGCCTACCAAACCCAGTTAGCCAGCAGCGAGCGAAACTAACCAACCAGTAGTAATCAACTTTGTACATCAGGTCGGTAGTTTTCCTCCTGGTTTAAGTTTTATCTGGAAGAGGAGATGGTTGGAGGAAAACCCCTTGAGACGGAGGAAGGTGGGAGAGATTAGAGTAAATTTGAGTAGAGGATGATAGATGGTGTTCTTATGAGGCTGTTGGACCCAGAGAAGATAATGTAGTTAATCTGTAGAACATACTTTTCTTTCCTTCTTTCTTAAGGTATGATTTTGATAAAGAGAATTTTAATAGGTTAGGTGTGATATAAATATGTCTTCGTGAATAATATATTGGGTGGGTATTTTTCGTGTGTTTTTATTGTTTCTATGTAAGTGTATTTTGTGTGGTTGTGTGTGTGGGATGTGTGGGTTTGTATATGTGTAAGTGTACTCAAGTATGTTATCTGTATTATGTGTGTGGGTTTTTACACACACACACACACACGCACACGTCAACATCCAACATCAACAAGCACGCTAAAACATCACTGCAGATTAGACCACCACATTTACTCAGCCAGCATTGCTCTCCACTTCGTTAGGAAACTCATCATTTCCTCTTAGAAAATTCATTTGGGTCAGATGTGTCCCATTCCAGCATGTTGGGACCGCCAGCTGCACGATGAATAGGTTGTCGAGGCCAGGCGAGGCGTTCCAAGGCAAATACATCAACTGCGCAGTGATTCATGGCTACCAGGAGGCTGTAAATTGGGTCTACATGTCTCTCGCTGCTACAGAAAACCGAGTTGGACCTCTTCCCTGGCTAGTTATACACAGTGATACACAGAGCCTGGCGACACCCCGACACACAAAATATGAAAGATGGGAGCGAGGCAGAGACCTGTGTCGAGATGATGGGTGTGATGGTCCACTAGCGGTGATACATTATACTGTACTAGAGATATGTAAAGTTATCTCTCTCTCTCTCACACACCGTCGCCTCAGGAGACAACCAACAAGCTTTTAGGATAAGGTTAAGCTCCTATGTTTTATTGCCCATGTTTATTGCCCGCTTACCACACCCTCCCTCCCACCACACCCTCCCTCACACCACACCCTTCCTTCCTCACACTAACACCTTTTCTCCCTCACACTAACACCCTTCCTTCCTCACACTAACACCTTTTTTCCCTCACACTAACACCCTTCCTTCCTCACACTAACACCTTTTTTCCTCCCTCGTACTAACACCATTTTCCCTCACAAAGAACTCGAGGAAAAAGGATTTAAGACTCAAATTCAAAAGTTGTTTACACACACAAAATAAGACAAACTGGAAATAGACAGACAAAGTTATACAATCGGAGAAAATGAAGACTGACGTTTTAGGCTCTAGCGTGTCTCCAAGGTATTCTCAACTGTGTGTAGGTTAGGTTAGGTTAGGTTAGGTTAGGTTAGGTTAGGTTAGGTTAGGTTAGGTTAGGTTAGGTTAGGTTAGGTTAGGTTAGGTTAGGTTAGGTTAGGTTAGGTTTGGTTAGGTTTGGTTAGGTTTGGTTAGGTTAGGTTAGGTTTGGTTAGGTTTGGTTAGGTTAGGTTAGGTTTGGTTAGGTTTGGTTAGGTTTGGTTAGGTTAGCCCCGTCCCATCCTATCATTAAGTTCTTCCTTCCTCCCTTACTCACCTCCCTCCTTTTCCTCACCGACCTACCTTCTCTCCCATTTCCCACTACCCTTAACTCCTTATCTTTCCTTACCTATCTTCCTTTCCCTACCTCCCTTCTTCCCTTTCTTTACCTACCCTCCTCCTTCTTTCCTTATTCCTTCCTTCTCTATTTTTCTCTCTATTTTACCCTTTCCCCCCCTTACGTCACCCCACTCACCCCCACCCCACTCACCCCACCCCCTCACCCCCCCACCCCTCACCCCCACCCTCGCCCCACCCCTCACCCCACCCCACTCACCCCCACCCCTCACCCCACCCTCACCCCCACCCCTCACCCCCACCCCACTCACCCCTCACCCCACTCACCCCCCCCCTCACCCCACCCCCTCACTGACTTGGATATTTCGCCCTTTATTATGCGGTGAGGTTTATGGTGGGTGTTGTATGTGGGAAGGTGAGACACATCCCAGGTGAGGTGAGACACATCCCAGGTGAGGTGAGACACATTCCAGGTACAGTGAGACACATTCCACGTACTGCCCGAGCATGTTTTCACGCCACGAGTTGGGAAGAGAAATATAATGTAATGAGAATGAAGTGAGATAAAAGCTACCAATATATTTACACTAATCTGAATAAAAATACATATGGAATTAATGGAAGATTTACATATTGTTGAAAAATACATATAAAATTAATTAGATATATATACAGACTTCTGAAAAATACATATGAAAGTATTGGAACTTTTAAACACTGATTAAAATTACATATGTTGAAATTACTGAATCATTTATACATTACTGAAAAATATATATATACAATGACTACTCCTACTGCCAGTCATAGTATAATATGTATAAAAAAATTAATAATACTCTAATTTGCTTTCATGGCATTCAGTGTGATGGATATTGAATAATTCTGAATCTAAATGCTCAATAAATAAATAATAATACTTGATAATACTCTATCATTCGTTCACTTCACGTAATATAATTCAGAAATATTAAAATTTATCTACAAATGATTATATATTCATATATTTTCGAACTAAAGACTAAATAGGTAATGTTGTCATCTGCTGTATTTAATGTTATCGACTTTTAGGTATTATATCAGTTTTCTACGTTAAGTAATACCATTAAGTAAATTGTTCTGTAGTGAAGGTCATGGTGGTAAGAGGTCAATCAAATCTCTTTCATTTATAGGTATGTTATTAAATTGTTTTTCTGAGTACACGAGTTAGTGTTATTGTCGTGTGTGTGTGTGTGTGTGTGTGTGTGTGTGTGTGTGTGTGTGTGTGTGTGTGTGTGTGTGTGTGCGCTCTGAATAAAATAGCAGCTGCACCTCCACAATGCAGATCAACAGTGCTAACGATGTCCCCCCCCCCTTTCCAGTCCACACACCCCTTTCCAGTCCCCACCCCTCTCAGTCCCCACCTCTAACACTCGTATCTGTGAGAGTAGGTAGCAGAGAGGGGTGAGAGAAGAGAAGATGGGAAGAGAAGGGAGTGATTAGAGAAGGAATAAGGATTGAGTTGTAAAGAGATGAGAAGAGGATATAAGCGAGATAAGAGATAAGAAAGGGATAACAGAAGGAGGAGAGAGGATGGAAGAAGATTGAAGGAGAGTAGGGTAGGAAAGGGAGGAAGAAGAGAGGGGAATAGGTGATGGGAGAAGGTATAGAAAGAGATGAATGGGGGGGGCTGGAGAAAGAATGAGGGGGAACAATAGGAGAAGGAAAGAGGAAGGAAGGATAGGAGAAGAACGGAAGGAAGGATAAGAGAAGTAAGTAGGTAAGAGAAGACAGGGTTGAGAGAGAATTGGGGTATAGGGGAGTGGGAGAGAAGAGAAGGGGAAGGGAGGGGAGTGAGTGAGAATGATAAGGGAGTGAGAGAGAAGGAGAAGTGGAGTGAGAGAGAAGGATAAGAGAATGAGAGAGAAGGAAAGGTGGAGTGAGAGAGAAGAGGAGAGAGGAGTTGACAGGTTAAGAGGCTTGTTATAGGAGTGTATCCCATCAGTAATGTCATTTTCATGTGTGTGTAAAATGGAGGAAGGCAAGACCAGAGAGAGAGAGAGAGAGAGAGAGAGAGAGAGAGAGAGAGAGAGAGAGAGAGAGAGAGAGAACTAAGACACAAGGGGATGGGCCAACGAGACAACTTCCGAAGTAAAACCAATTTTTCCCACTTTATAACACCCAATTCTTCCTATAAATTGAAAAGTATAAACGAGATGGATTTCAAAAGTAGTTGAACCATGCTGGAGAGGCGACGCGAGAATGGCTTTTGTGTGTAAAAGGAACCTACACGCGTGTTTGGGTTGTTTCTTACACTCGAGGCTTTTATGTCACGGCTGAATAATAACGAGGGTAAAAAAAAAAGACCCGGTGAATGCTAGGGGGGAGGAAAAATACCGTCAGTGTGAAGGTCTTTTGGTCGAGAGATTTTTCTTTTGGTCGAGAGAAAGAGGAATATTTTGTTTTGATATGTTTTTATATTTTGTTTTTTATATTTATCTATTTTCTGATTTATTTTCCAATCTTTTATCCTCAGAACCTAATTCTCTACCCATCACCACGTACACTACCACATCCCTTTCAAGTACCAATCACCACGTACACTACCACATCCCCTCCAAGTACCAATCACCACGTACACTACCACATCCCCTTCAAGTACCAATCACCACGTTCACTAACACATCCCCTCCAAGTACCAATCACTACGTACACTACCACAACCCCCCCCCCAAGGACCAATCACCACGTACAGTACACGAACACAACTCTAATCTACCCAGTACCAGGCAAATAATATCTAGGACTGGGAAGTGAATATGAGCAGGTCACTCCATCTTATAACACGACAGCTCGGTACACCAGGGAGTCCAGCTCACACTGTACTATCTGTCACTGTCGCTGTCACTGTCACTGTCACTGTCACTGTCGCTGTCACTGATAATTCTCGCTGTCACTGTCACTGGCAATGTCGCTGTCACTGGCACTTTCGCTGTCACTGTCGCTGTCACTGTCACTGTCACTAACCGGTCTTGTAGTAAAAGTCGTGATGATGTTGATATTAAGTGATAAAAAAAATCTTTGGGAGTTATTACTGTTATTGAGTCTTGTAGAAACTTTTTTTTAATACACGAACGTAAACTGTTTATTCCTTCCTTCCTTCCTTCCTTCCTTCCCTCCTCCCTTACTTCCCTCCCTCCTTCCTTCCCCCAAGCTTTTCCACCTGGTCAGATATTTCAGGGAGTTTTACCCTAGCGACTAGCAGCTGTAATCTTGGAGATGTGTTTCTTATATATATATACAGCACTGGAACCCCTCTGAAATGGATTGCATGTTGACATAACTTTTCTGCAATAATATCCAGATATATTTGTGTCCCCTCTCTCACTTCACATTTCAATTTCCTTCCTTCCCTTACCTTACCTTTAGCATGATCTCTTTCTCTCTCTCTGTTTCTACTTCCCTTTAGTTATCACCCTTTCTACCCTCAATTAAGTCATTTCGTATTCTTCTTTTATGCTTCTCCCTTCCGTCTCTCTCCCTATTTTATCGACAGCGGTATCTGCGTCGGCTATTTGTCATTCCACGTCTGATTTTTGGATGGGCTCTAGTAGACTATTTCCACTAATATAATTCTAGTACAGATTTAAAGCTCTCTCATTGTCTGTCTGTCTCAATTTTACGGTAATAATAATAACAATAATAGTAATGATAATATTATGATTATTATTACTGTTACTACTACTACTACCACTACTAGTAATAATAATAATAATAGTAATGACATTGATGATACTCGGACTACTATTACTACTATTTATCATTGCCTCCAACATATGCCTGACCAACACAATATTTCACCAGCATCAAAACAGTGAGTCTAACTTGGGTTTTTCTCCTCGATATACTAAGGTACTCTCTCTCCCGCACACACACACACACACGCACACACACACACACACACACACACACACACACACACACACACACAAAAAAGCGTAATCGTCCCCTGCAAACCATCAATAAATATATAACCCATTACACAAACACACTGTACTGATAAATTACCTTCATTACCTACCTTCCTCGTTGCAGGATGGGCTACCCAGATTATTGAACGCCAAGATTACATTTGCGCCCCTGTGTTCAAATGTTATTCAAATTTCCATCGTGAACAAATTACCTGCGAGGGTTTAGTGAGAATAGTTTTATACGTTCTTGGTTTAGTGACTCATATGAAATGCAATAGTATAGGGGATGTGTGTGTGTGTGTTATGTTGGGTTGCATTTTCCATTTAAACACTTCTGGCTAGCTATTTCCTTGTCGTTTCTAGACTCGCGTTGTATAAAATTCTTTGCTAACTTAATTGTGTAAAATAAATCTCGTCTCGTGTTTTTTTTTTCAACATTACAAGGATGTATGTATGTATGAATGTATGTATGTATGTATGTATGTATGTATGTATGTATGTATGTATGTATGTATGTATAGTTTGGTCTCTTCTATAGATTTAGTTAGGTATTAATGATAATGTTTCTCTTGTTAATATATCTATGTATTTCTCCTCACCTGTATACCTGTAAATTAATATTATGAACGTTTTATATTTTACGTAACTTTTATTTATGGCAACATTCATCACCTTCCATTTTTTGTTTTTTCATTAATCTTAGCAATTTGTCAATACTTTACGACCCAAAACTCCGCAAACTTTAAGTTACCGTAAAAGTCATTAATCAAATTATACTTTTTTAGGTCACTGTTGCGGAAAAGAATAGAAAGAGGGAAAAAATATCCACGTTAAGAATAGAACATTTTTATATACTTGTTATATTATTTCTGGATATAGCAACACACATATGACTTAAGATACTATATAAAAACTCGTAAGGTAAATAGAAACAGGTAATCTTCAGGTAAACTATAAATTAATAGACTGTCCTCCCTAACTGCTTCATTACGGGGACGCCACTTTGAATATTTTATTTGGATTGACGCTAAACGATTATATTTAAGAGAGAGGAGACCCGAGAGAGGAGACCCCTTACAGCTCGGAACTTCTCTGTCCATATCCCTGCGAGGTGCCATTTGTTTACACTGAGGAGCTTATATAGCCCCTCAACATCTGGCCACATGTAATACACCAACTGGCGCTGGTTCTTGTATCCTTATTCGCTGCAAAACCTTCCAAGAAGATCCTTGCTAGATTATATCAAGGTATTCAGTAACACAAAAACACACACACACACACACACACACACACACACACACACACACACACACACACACACATTTCTCAGTTGTCTCGCACCATTTATTCTTTACCAATTATAATACTCGACCTTCATCACAAAGAGAAACACAACACCTTAATGGCAAAACTCAAAGACTAAAAGTGAAAATCGATCATATAGGCATGACGGCCCTCTAGTGTGGGTACAGTACACATTATACTAAGACCTTGTACCACGAGGAATCAGCGTGGCCGGCACTACACCCGATCACTTTCACTTCCTCATCTTGTAAAGTTTAGGAACCTGTTTACAGCTGGATGGAATGAGAGTATACCAGGATCGAACCAGCGACTCCTATAGGACAGGTGTGTGCTGTATCCACTCTGCCACCGCACCACTCCTAAACACACTACCCTTTTCTCCTGATTGAGACAATTCCCGTGTATCTTAGGGAAACAGAGGACCCCTATCTCTGACCGACACACCAGTTTAACCCCTCAGAGATAAATCATTACACTGCATCCTTACTCTTACAGACGTTAGACAGACAAAATTCCTTGGCCCTGGAGACAGACAGAACATTCTTACCCTTTAAACTTTCAGAATTTAGACAGGAAGTGTACACCTTAGTTTACACAGACTCTATTCCCTCACTCTTTAAAAATACAAACATCACCTTCACTATAGACAGTTTACCCTTTAGACAGAGTATCCTTGTCCATTACAGTTCAGACAGACAGAACAACATAACCCTTTAAACAGACAACTCAGCCTTTTAAAGAGACAAAACACTCACCCTTAGATAGCTTACCTTTAGTCAGACAGAGCACCTTTACCCTTTAAAGTTTAGGTAGATCGGGCATCCTTACCCCTTAGACAGACACGGGTCCGTTACCGTTTAAAGAGACGAAACTTTCTAGCCTTTTAAACCCCTTACCCTTTAGAGCAGAAACAACATCCATACCTTATGTAAAAACAAAGAGAAACACTTACCACCTTTTCAAAACACAAAGCACCATTTAACCCTTTGAGAAACAGAGGAGCCCTACCTTTAACAGGACACAATAGAACCAGGATGCATCTTTTAGTATTCTGGCCAACAGCGTTTTTGGGTGGGAAGAGTTTGTCATGCAGGCGTTGCTCCGGCAGAGAGATCCCCCCTCCCACCCCACCTGAGCCTGCCTGGGGCTGCGCGTCCACGGAATATCCTGAAAAGGCCGTAAAGGGAGCCACGTCGCTAAACAAAAAAGTTCCGACACTGGGGTTAGGTTATGTTAGGTTAGTGCGCTTGTGTTGTTGACGTTAAAGAATATATAGAAATATTTTTTTTATGAGCTCCCTTTTTTTTTTTTTGACGAGTAGATTTATTAGTGCTCGTTAAGTAAACAGTAATAAATTCAAGAGTAAAGTGCATATGCCTGTGTGTGTGTGTCCCCTAAATTTCACCGACTACGACATACAATATTCTGGTGATATTTTCTGCGTGTAGTGACTCTCAGCTTCAGTTATCAGACCCCCACCAGCCTCTCGCTCAGTGAGAGAACGGAGGAGGAGGAGGCAGACACAGTGACCTAAGCTGAATAAACAATGTAAACTGGGTGGTAGCGTCTCTCCTCATAGGTAGTTTAGCCAAGTTGGTTGTAAATATTACCAACTTCATAATAGTAGGTAATGGAGGACGTTTTTATCGTTATGGTAACAATTGGTATGTGTGATGATAATTTGACAGACTTTATTACGAACAAATGTGTCTCTATAACAGTTTATTAAATGCTTCTATTGACTCACACCAACACTTTATATTATTCAGGTTTACGGTATATTGAAATCCATTGTCATGTCTAGTTTCATTTCTGGGCTCAAAGAACTTAATATTTAAAGCTGATGATATAATGTGTTAGGCTGTAGTAATTATAATTATTTTCTTGATTTTATATACAGGATGTCAACAATGCGCTGTTCCGGTTTTAAATCACAACAAAATCAAATAGAAAAATAATCCCTGTGTTTTGTTTATTAACCTCACAGTGTCGGGTTAATGGTTAATCTTCTCACCAAAAATATCAGATATAGCACAGCCAATTTTTCCCTATTATTTACTTGAAAAATATAAACTCTTATAAAACATTCGACATGCCTTGGTACCTGATGACGTCATGTGAGGTATTATTAATGAATTTGTAGCGTACATAGAGGAACTTTTTACCTGCTTCTCTCTCCTGCTACTCACCTGGTATGATCCGCCGATACTTAACTCACATTAGTCCTGAAGAGAAAATTGACATGGCCTAAATTAACTTTGAACCGATCTGCATAATATATTGTTTTAATGTATTTATGTAAGAGGGTGTTGCTGTATCTCGTCAGTACTACAGCTACATGACGGCAAGGTTTATGATCATCAGGTAAAGGGTATCACATTAACTTAATATACTATGAATGCTATAGTGATAGAGTATTATAGTAAGTGAAATATATAATTTTCTTGGTGGTCAATGTTGTGGGGTTATGCTACACCACTGAGTTAAATAATCAGTGTTGCTTAAAGTTACTTGTTTCTTAATCTCATCTGAGTTATTGGTGAACCTTGTAGTCGGTCGTCCATATATCCGTCAATCAATCGGTAATTCTCTTCTGTCTTTTTAAAAACTACTGATTATACTTCACTTAAACTTTCTAGAAATATTCCTCATATCATCCAAGACAGCTGCTGTTACTATATCAAAAGAAATATAAATCAAATTATATTCCTGCCCAAAACTAATACTTTTTGATACCTTTTACAGTAGTAATGTTTCTTGACTCATATTTTCTTTATTTTGTTTACCCTAAGACGAGAGCGTTAAAACCTGGTTAACACTTTTGTTGGTGTTTTGTTTACTCACTATCATGGCCGTCTGTCTTTGGTGTAGCGCGTGAGGACCAATCACGGCATTGTTTTTTTTAGAGCCTTTTTATAAATTGATTTTATTCTTGGGTTATTAAGGCCTTATTCGGTTTATAAAGACTACCTACTTTTATACGAGGCAAACAACATGAGTCTGGAGTTAACCTGTAAACAACTTGTCCCCATTACTCTTTGACTTATGTTTGAAGAGGAGTTTTTAGTACACAGTCTCTGTTCTAATTAAAAGACCTGGGAGCAGTCTTGTGTGTAAATAATCAAAGGTCAGAAGTCTACACGTCCACACACTTGTAAGATCAGTACACACTCAGTACACACTCAGGACACACTCAGGACACACTCGCTCATTATGTCCATTTTTCGTTTGGACATAATCCCTTTTTCGTGGCTCTGTGTGTACATATATTTAATTTAGATTTTGTTAGGGTAGGGTAAGAAGGAGTTATTATTAGAAGTACACACACACACACACACACACACACACACAAACATCAAAGGTCCCATATAATGTTATCATTGTCCGCTTCATTGTATGTTTGTCCATAAGTCTCACCTGAAAAGAAAAAAAAAATACCCGCATAATGTAACTATTCCTCAATTTTCCTTCCTATTGATTTTAAACTTGGTAGGAGTATTTACCATCACCTACACACAGACACATTCTCTGGGTATTACAGTTCGATGACTTTAGCCTAGTTAGTTGTTTAGTGGAGGTTGTCTAATGAAGGCAGATTTCACTATTTTTTTTTAACATAGTTATTGAATATTAATCAGTGTGTGTTTGAATGTCTTGTTCTTTATCGCTTTTTTTTTACCTTTCTTGTCTCGTTCTTCATTACCATCATCCTTATCTAATCGCCTCATCATCAACCATGCTTTCCCATCTGTTTTCCTTTCCTTCCCATTCCCTCCTCTCCCCTACCCTCCCCTCTCTCTCCTTCCCTCACCTTTGCCTTTCTCTTCTTTCCCCTTCCCTTTCCTTCTCCTCCCCCCCCCATCTCCTCTTTCCCTGCCTAACACACTATGAGGCAGCCTCACTGTCTGCTGGTATCTCGCTCTGCATGAGAATGGCCTTCACTTCCCGCACCGCCACGCCTTCACGCCCAGCACTACCACCATGCCTCTACGCCCAATACTACCACCACGCCTGTCACTTCCAGCATTACCACCACACCTCCACGCCCAACACTACCACCACGCCCAGCACTACCAGCACCGCCACCACGCCTCCACGCTCAGTACACCACCACGCCCAACACTACCACCACGCCTCCCACGGCCAGTTCTACCACCACGCCTACCACGCCCAGTGTCAGGTTAATGGAAGGTATCAAAAATTACCTCAGTCCTGATGTGGGTCACCTTAACATACCTTTATCTTACCTGTCATCCGATTCAGTGTCTGTGTGAACGACTGTCTGTCTGTTTGCCAAATTTTCACAACCGTGAGACAGTAGAGTGTATTTAGGATATAAAATAAAAATATAACGTAAAAAATGCTAAATACTTGTGTAACAGCATTGCCTTGTTGATACAGTCTTCTCACGCGAGTGCAATCACGAAACTTTTCGCTATTTAAATCAAGTACACCCACAGAGGCGAAACATTAATCAAGTGGCCGAGCAAATATTTGGCAAAAAAGGCAGAGAGCAGCCAACATATTGGCTCCGCTCCACTTCATATTTTTCTCTGGATAATAGTTACGAGAAACAACTCATTAAAAATCGACTGTGATGATATTTTTCCTCTTAGTCTCGTTGGCTCTCAGATCATCTTTCCTCAGTAATTATTTATCAAAACTTATGATAAATGTAAATATTTTCAAATATGTCTATTATCACAGCTAGGAGGGAGGTACAACAGGTATTAATGTATTGTAAAGTTAATGTGATTGTGTTAAATTGCTACCATTGAGGTGAGAGAATGAGCCCGTGATAGAGAGGCGCTCATGGGGGATAAGGGTGACCACGTGAATGAGCCCGTGATAGAGAGGCGCTCATGGGGGATAAGGGTGACCACGTGAATGAGCCCGTGATAGAGAGGCGCTCATGGGGGATAAGGGTGACCACGTGAATGAAGTGTAGACAGGTGATTTAATTTATCTCTCATTACTGTTATTTAAATTATTACTGATATCGTTAGAATATTATTGTTATTATTATTATTATTATTATTATTATTATTATCATTATTATTATTAGTAGTAGTAGTAGTAGTAATAGTAGTAGTAGTAGTACTGTTGTTGTTATTATTATTATTATTATTGTTATTATTAATAATTGTTTTTGTTGTTGCTTTTGTTGTTGTTGTTGTTGCTCTTGTTTGTTAAAGCTGAAAAATCACCGGAAACATAAAAAAACCATACATACATACATACATACATACATACATACATACATACATACATACATACATACATACATACATACATACATACATACATACACTACCCATAAACACGACAGGTAACACCTCAACACCTGTCCATCATCACTCAACATCTTGGTAAAAACTGCCCAAACAAACCCCTTCCAGTAGCACACCTTGGCACCGAACAGGAAGTAAGTAATTGAAGGGATTATTAGTAAAGTGGCAACTGCAATTTAGTGTGGACTCCGGACTTTAAACTTGGAAGGAAACAGCCCCAAAACTCATTTCCTCTCCCCAAGTTGTTGGCAGCTGCTCCTGCCTGTGTATCAAGCCCATCCCTCCTGGGGCATTCCCTCCCTCCCTCTCTTCCCTCCCTCTCTTCCCTCCCCCTCCCTCCCTCCCTCCCTCCCTCCAGGTGTTTCGTGTGTCTGCTCTCTTCTCTGTTGTTGGAGTTGTTACCGGGAGGGAAGGTGGGGGGCGGGGTGGAGGTCTTTTCTGCTTTGGGTGAGTTAGAGGTTGTTCTTGTCTGCTTTTGTCTGGTTTGGGAGAATGCTGCAGGTGGTCGTGTCTGCTTTACTCTGCTTTGGAACGATATTGGAAGTGGTTGATTGCTCGTGTCTGCTCCTCTCTACTTCGGTCAGTCGTTTCTGCTCAAAAAAAAAGGCGAAATATTAAGAAAAAATAAATCCGTGAATATAACAACTATGAGAATAATACTAAGGTCATAGATAAGGTTTATGATAAAGGTTACAGAACAAAATACAAAGAGACGGGAGACGTGTATGAGATGGTGATGAGTACAGCTAAAGACAGATTACAAGAATGTAGATTATCATAACTGTATCTATAGCGAAACCCAAACACTTATGTACGGGTCCTCCTCTGAGCTGAATAAAATAATCTAGCATTAGCCAAATAAAATATTAAAAAATAGTGTCTCCGCGGTATAGGGATTAAAAAAAAGCTAAAGTTGATGAGAATAAAAATTTAGATAAAAAGTTAAAATTGAAAAATAAAAAAGTTAAGATCCACGAAAGATTATTAGAAATAGAGGAATATATGTTAAATAGTAAAGATGAAAATGCTAACAAGGAGAGGCAAGACGCAACAACTTGGCCGCCACCAGAGCGAGCTTCACCCCACATGAATTTAGTTTATATTCACAAAGTTTCCCGAAGTGACAAGAGATAAAGACATTAGCAGGGGAAAGAAAAAATAATATGCAAGAAATTGTGACAGTTGAGAAACAGCAAGTGGGAGATGCATAAGTTGTGAACAGGGGGGGGTCTCTCTCTCTCTCTCTCTCTCTCTCTCTCTCTCTCTCTCTCTCTCTCTCTCTCTCTCTCTCTCTCTCTCTCTCTCTGATTTCTTAATTGTTTTGCCTATTAACAATACATATTCAAGATAGAGCGAATGCAAGAGAGAGTGAGAGAGAGAGAAGTGTGGTGCTAAAATGATTAAATGTTCTTTTCATGGAACACATATGTAGATCATCCAACTAATTGGCTATTTAAGAGGAAACTATTTTATCTGGCCTCGCAGCTTATTTACTGAAGACTTTATTGGATATTTTTTTCTTTCACTGACGATGTTTAAAGAGGAAGCCAAATATTTGCAGTAAATCAAGTAACTAGAGAGTAAATATATGTCGACGACCTGAAGGAGGAACGTCAAAAGATCTTTACGCTAAACATTTGCTTTGATCGATGAGAGTCAGAAGAGGGCGAAAGATTCATCAGCAGGTACGTACAGGTGAGGATGGCTTGTAGTGAACCCGCTGACCTTTGACCTATCCGCAGGACGACCTAAGCCTGTAAGCTCATTTATATTGTCACACGTCATACTCTAAAATGCACGTAATCTGACTCGTGTAACATATGTTGGAAAAATATGATATTATCTTTGTTGCCGTGAGTGATAAAATGTTCCAATGGATATATATAATACTGTATTCATCCTTATATCGGCACACACATACATACTGCATATATTCATCTTTAGGAAAGTATGAAACTCTTACGAACTCTTGTCTTAATTCTGGCCGTCATGCTCTTCACACTTGGTGGTCTCTCCTGTCAACTGTCCACCATTAGAGCAGTGTGAGGCACAAGGTGGTGGGCAGCCGGACGAACACCACTCACTAGCGGGGCTGTTTTGTAGCTCGTAGCTCGTGGTGTTTAACTTGAACATATTCAGAGTACCGGTAGCGTGGATACAGCACAGTAAATACTAAATTCCGGGTACACGAGAAGACAGTGTAGTAGGTACTTTACCCTATTTCTCTGTCCTGGTTGTAAAGTTGGGTCGACTAGAGGCGCCCCACACGTTAGCCAACAGTTGAGTGCAGTATCCACTCAGCCACTGCTACACCCTGTACACAATAATTAATCTTGATAATGTGTGACACAGACGCAACTTTCATGACTTATTTCTCAGCGTCTATACATGTCGTACAAACAGCTTCTGTGTGACACTGATGAAGTCTTAAGGTTTTTTCAGCAAACAACAACAGTGTTTTTCTGTTGTTCCCTGTGACCTTTAGTGGTGCGTTAAAACTACACAGAGTCTAACAGAAAGTAGAGACGCATTGCAATTATGATTTTTAAAACCCAATTAAGATATTTTTTACTGTGTTCATATAATACAGGCAACAATTGCTTCCAGATGATAACAACAAGGACGTTATTACTGAATGCGACACTGCTCATGGCTCCCACACACGCGAGCAAGGGAGGGGAGAGCCCTGTTATGTAGACCGAGGAAACAGAAATTACACAGAGGATTTTGAAGCGATGAAAACAATGTTTCTATTTTTAAAGACAATATTTAAAAGTCTCAGGTTTACCTCAGAGTTTCATTATGACCTTGACCGCCATGCAGTCCTTCACATGATCAGGAATAACTCACATTGTGTTTAATTTTATTTCAGTTCTGGTTCGTGTCACTCTTCTTCCATAATACCTCGTGACCGTAAGTATTTATTTTACCTTTATTTAATTGACCTTCACTTAACAACTAATCAATATACGTGAAAATATCTACTTACTGGACGTTCACATCAGCTTTTCTTATTACTTTTCTGGCTGGTCGCCGTAAAATATGTTTGAATATATATTTTACATCGTATAATGACTAATATCAAAGGAATTTATCATTAAACTTTACATTCCTCCCCTTGCCTGTGAACCTTCCGTCACACAGCGTCAGTAGCAAAACACTTTCAAACATTAAACCTTCAATAGCCTTTGCTGACGTTACATGAGTGCTCGCCCTTAAAGCTGCCGTCATTATTAATATACACTGACTCCAGTTTAAGTGCATACGACATGTGGCATTCTGAAGGTAGACTCTGAAAAATAATAGCAGAGGTGTGTGTGTGTGTGTGTGTGTGTGTGTGTGTGTGTGTGTGTGTGTGTGTGTGTGTGTGTGTGTGTGAGATGCTCTTGATAAAACTTGGATCAAACTCGTGACGTCATACAGCCTGCGTCAACAAAATCTCTTTATAGTGAATTAAATTATACTGTGTTGCTTTGTCATAAGGGAGTTCCTTCCGAGAGAAAACAAATCATCATAGTCATATATTTTCACTGAAGTTCATTTATTAAATTTCATTACGTTCATGTATAGAAATTTTCACATACAGGTACAGCCGTCACAGTGCCTAGTGCGTTAGCTTGTTTAGTGTTGATGATATTTATTTATGGTAGAATAAGTTTATTTACCTGATCGTCTCGAAATTACCTTAAAAAATAATGAGTATTAAGGTTACAACTATACTGCAGTTATAAGACACGATATATACATGTACAGTTTAACAACACGTGTACTGTACGTCACATAAACTTGCCAAACAGTCTCTTTATTCTCACCAGTTCCAGAATTGTTTTTAACCGTAAATCGTGAAAATTTGTAAACAGCGGGTAGTTGTGGCGGGGTCCAGCTCCCTCTGATGGCGGTAACGAGACGAGAGAAAAACAAAAGTGGGATTTTTCTTCATCAACTGAGCCCTCATTTACCTTCTTCTTTCCAAACAGTATATCTCGTTTACCTGTTGTAGTTCCGTCCTGTCTGTCCTTTCTTCTGTTCACCTACCGTCTCTATCTCCCTTTACGTATTTCATGGACAGGTTTTGCGTGTGCTGGTTACCTACTGTACATGTACGTGTGTTATAACTTACATGTGCGTTTGTTGTACCTTCATGTGTGAGTATCTTCTGCGTGTCCTAAATCAGTACACGTTATCCCACACCTGTGTATATTTTGGTACATTTTAAAGATCACCTGAAGATTAGACATCCCAGTTTATTTCACCTGATGGTTAAACACATTAACGCTACCTGGGGGATTACATTAGGTTTGGTTAGGTTAGATTAAATGTTAAACTAGGGTAGATTAGGTTAGGTTAAGTTAGGTTATACCGTGTTATGTTAAATTTACTTAGGTTACCAATGGTGCGTTTAATCATCAGGTAAAATAAACTGGGGTGTCTAAGCTTCACGTGATCTGATTTGTTCCATTATACACTAGAAGAGGGAAGGTGTTGTCTTGGGGGATGGTAATGATCAGCAGGGGGTGGCTGGCAGCTTGGGTTATGAGAGTTAAGCTTCTTACTGTGAGCAGGAGACCAGCAGGTGGGTGAGATGGTGGAGGCTCCAGCCAGGTGCAGCGATAATGACAATTGTCTTCACACATGCGCTCCACTCCAACTCCTGCCTTTAGTATATGTGAGTGTGTGTGTGTGTGTGTGTTTAAGTGAGAGACATCTTTCATGTGTTTTAATTTACAGTGTTTCCCCGTAAATTCATTTCATATATTTATACCGAAAAAATGTTGTGGCTCAAATACTGATGTGATGTTCGATAAGATAAATTACCAAAGCAGAGCGGAGAATCATATTTCACAGCATCAGCAGCAGCAAGCAGCAGCAAGCAGCAGCAGCAGCAGCTATTACCGCTTAAGCACATCCAATACGGACACGAGTGCACTAATCTCGTTACGCCCCTCGTGCACGTGTACCGCCAACACAACAGTACAAGCGCTCGTGTTGGTGGGTACTTTATCACTTATTGTGTAAATCATCAGTTATTTCTATAGTTTGTCCTTAATTATTATTATTATTATTATTATTATTATTATTATTATTATTATTATTATTACTATTATTATTATTACTATTATTATTATTATTATTATTATTATTATTATTATTATTATTATTATTATTATTTTTATTATTATTACTATTATTATTATTATTATTATTATTATTATTATTATTATTATTATTATTATTATTATTATTATTATTATTATTATTATTATTATTATTATCACATTAGTATACTGAACTAATTTATCCTACCTGATCTACCTAAAAGTCACCTACTCTTGTTTACACTCCGTTACATAGCATAGCAGAGAATAACACACATAAGAACTTGTTTTATATCATTCTAGATAAAGAATTACCCCAACAGAGTGAACAAACTTTAGCCTCGTAATGTTAGTGAGTTTGGGAAAGAAATATATTTTTCTAAACATTTGTTGAGTATTTTCTCCTAACCCACATGTTATGTATGACCCACGTCTGTTTAACCCACCCTGCTAACACCCCTAACCCCCTCCTCAGCCAGACCCCACTGTACTCGCTAGCCCCCTGCACCTCAGCCAGACCCACTGTACTCCTTAGCCCCTGCACCTCAGCCAGACCCCACTGTACTCGCTAGCCCCCTGCACCTCAGCCAGACCCCGGTTATCATTCGCCTCCCACTTGGTAAATGGCCCCATGCCTCAACTAGCACCTGCCTCTCAAGCCTTACCTGACCCTTGACCTACCTACCCTCGGACCTCACTAAGCCCCCTCCGCCCCTCACAGACCCAATTTCACCCTTAGTCACCCTTATGCCCTACACTCCCCACACGTCACACGTCCACCAGGCCCCTAAATGCTTAAATAATACCCGGGCTTATTGCAGCACCTACACTTTACACATCTCTTGTGCCCAGAGCATCCCTAACGTCTAACACGGCTTTAACACACCACACAGTCCCCACACCGCACAGTCCCCCACACCGCACAGTCCCCCACACCGCACAGTCCCCCTCACACCACACAACCTTCATGTTCCACAAAGCCCGAACGCCTTAATTAAGCATCTACCTCGACCATGGTCTCCGTGTCACTCTTGTAGTCAATACCACTCTGTCCTTCACGCCCATCAAAGGTCTCACGCCCCACATAGCTCCCACGCCTCACATAGCTCCCACGCCTCACATAGCTCCCACGCCCCTACATAGCTCACCACGCCCCACATACCTTCAATGGCCCCCATTGACAGCTTCAAAGCTTCATTTCGCCCTCCTTCAGGTAGGAGGTCTCGGCTCTCCCCAAGACAGAGCCACCTGCAGCTGGCGACTATCTGGCGGAGGACACAGTGCGGCCCGGAGGCTTGACACACGCGGGGAAGATGATTTAAACGGTGATTATATTGTCAAGGTGATGTATACCAACGCTGATGATGCCGCCTCATTTGTCATTCACCTCTGGCAGGTACCACGGGGAGGGGGCATGGAACGGGTAGCAGCGGGAAGGGGAATGGCCGTGAATGGAGGGATAATTATACTTAAACAGATTTGTATCTTAATTGACGGTATTCCCGGTAGATCAGCTGACGGGACCGAGAGTGTGAAGACGAGGCCGAGAATTGTGAGGTTATGTTTGGGGAATTATTGTTATTATTATTATTGTTGTTTTTTTACAACATAGATGTGAAATTAGTGGGATTTATTCTTAAACACACACACACACACACACACACACACACACACACACACACACACGCACACACACACACACACACACAAAATGATGAATGAAACTGAAAATACCACTACAAGATCTTGAACGATGAAGGTTACAAAAAGACATGAAATATGGCCTCTTAATCTTATATAAATCGTCTTTCACCACATACATCACACACTGCCGTGTGTCAGGGTCATCAGTGAACGATTTATAACATAATAAACTACGGCAGACCTGACCTGTCGTATATATACTTTTTTTATGTTCGTCAAAAAAAAGGGTAATCCAAAAGAACATTCGATGAACATTTAAAATAGGTCATCCTTATCGTTGACCCGTGATGTTTTGATAGTTTATTCTTGTCACGTGTTCTGGAGAGAGGTTTAATATATAATGTGACAAAGCAAAAAAGAAAATCAGTAATATTAAGGAATAACGAGTAGTCTCATATTTTTAACTTCTTGTGGTTCTTTGTGAGTAATATAACTAATACAAGCTGTAACTGTTAGTGTTATCAATAAAAATCCAACATCAACCTCTGGCCAGTGAAGTGACACCCAGTTTTCATTAACGTGTCAAGGTAAATATAATCTACATATCAGTTTTCTTAGGTGAATTATGTACTTTTTTGACTTGGTAGAGGAAGTAGGATTATATATTAATTGGTAGTAATGTACAGGTAACCGTCTTGTTTTACCTGTCAACTTCTTCGTCATCTTGGACCATTCGACTACATATCCCATAAGGAAGATATATTTGTAATTATGTAAATTTAATGAAAGTATATAGGCTACAGTTAACGAGGAAGCCAGCCATCAGCAGTATCCAACAAACGTTCTCTTGTACTCGATAAAACAATGTCTCCCTCTATTACGTGTGACCTTTGATTCTCGTAACATCAACAAAATATAACTATTTCTTATTCTTTTTCCATCTGTTAGTGGCCGGGTTGTCAAAAAGTGCCCTTGTGTTCAGACGTATCTAGAGTGGCCGAAATATTTGAGACTGGCAGCCGAATATTTAACCCCTTTGACCCTCATTAGTGTAACAGAGGTGGATAATAGTCTAGTCATTACTCCAGTGAACAGTTTGGTCCAAGCGTTGTTGAGATATTGTTCAGGCATTGATGACCCATAGACTGAATCATGTCTTCTGAATTTTTTATGAGAATTCTAAAGATAAAAACACTAAAACTGAATTATGGTCTTGTGTAAATATTAGCGTAGTCATCATTTCCTGGATGATCTTTTAGAGTCTCCAAATGTCAAGCAAGTTTCAGTACTGTCGACCCAAGAGTGAACAACTGGTGTGAGACTAATGACAGAGACGGTGAGGAAAGGAATACAGTATAGCTATCACAGTAATGGGGTGAGCAGAGATATTCAGTTTTATGAATCGAAAGGGAGAAGATGGTGTGTTGGCTGCTCATTTAAAGTCCTAATTGTCGCTGGTTTGAGTCCGGGAACCCCATTTTACCAAGGTGCAAGTGGGTGTCTAACTGTACAGATGGGGGAAGTTAAGATGGTCGAGTGCAGTGCAGTAGAAACAACAGCAGCGGTAGCAGTAACAGCATTAGCATAATCAGCGTAAGGTATAAGTAGCCTCTGGAGTCCTCGGCCTCCTGCTGGTAACTATCTGCGGCTGCATCACCAGTTAGGTTACTAGCCAAGGTCAGCCGCCGAGGATCAGTGGGAGGGTGGTAGCGATGGTGGTGGGTGTGTTAGGGGTGAGGATGGTGTTGGTGGAAGGTGTGGTGGTGGTGGTTGGTGATAGGTATAATAGTGGTGGTAGTGTTGGTAGCGAGGATGGTAGGTGTGGTGGTGATGGTGGTAGGCGTGCTAGGAGTGAAGGTAACAATGGTGGTAGGTGTGGTGGTGTTGGTGGTGGGGAGGTTAGTAGCAGAGTGGTGTTAGTAACTATGGTGGTGACTAAGTAATATGAATTGTGGTGGAAATGGTTACAGTCATGGTGCTCTCTCTCTCTCTCTCTCTCTCTCTCTCTCTCTCTCTCTCTCTCTCTCTCTCTCTCTCTCTCTCTCTCTCTCTCTCTCTCTCATAATGCGAGTTATTATTAAAATTTAAGGTTCTGTAAAATGATTTATTCATTAATTCCAGTCTGAATGCAAATTTCAAATTGAAATGTTAATGCATCATTACAAATAATATTGTCGTATTAAATGTATAAAATATTATCCTCTGGCCATAATTAATCATCTAATGAACTTTATAGAGTAAATATTTTGTTACCTGTGTGGGTTTTTTACCACTAATCTGCATTACACGATTGTTTAATTTGTATTAAATGTTAATTATCTTTTTTATGTGTGTCTGTGAGTGTCTGTCGTAAGGGTAGCTGGTCTGCTCTCCAGAGGCCTCTACTCCACAAATGGACGGACGCCTAACTTTACAGACAGGTAGAGTGAAGACTGTCCAGGGTAGTGACGGCCACAGTCCTCCTTGTGTAGTGGTGAAAGGCTTAGTGTTGTATCCCCGCTACCCCTATATGGAACCTATTCACATATTTTTTTATGCTGTATGTTATTATATACCCAAAATGCAGAGAGGCTGTATTGTTAGATATGTATTTTTTTTAAATTATGGCTATCTAAGAAATTGTGAGAAATTATACTTTTAGATATTTATTAATTTTTGTGATTCATTGTTATTAAGTGTTTATTAGCGGCAGAGGCGGTGATAAACTCCATACGTCTCGGTTAAGATTGATCTATTTAACATTACCAGATTATTCCGAGGATGGTAAATAACACTAGTAGAAAAAGTGAGAAAATTCATAATAAAGATTCGTTCATATACACCACATTATTACACACGACTGACTGCAGCAGGAAAACACAGGGAGACGTTGTGCAATTTTCTGAGTCGCAACTTTTGATGGAAAGACTACTGAATGATGCCTGACTGACCTTCCTACCACCTGCCTCTTTCTCCTTCCTCACCTGCTCCCTCTCTTCTACCTCATCTGCCTCTCCTCCTTCACCTGCCTCTCTCTTCTAATTTACCTTCCTTTCACCTTCCTTCATTTGCCTTTCTCCTTTACCTCTCTCTCTCTCTCTCTCTCTCTCTCTCTCTCTCTCTCTCTCTCTCTCTCTCTCTCTCTCTCTCTCTCTCTCTCCAGCTTTGAGACTGCGAGGGTGTCCTTGTACCTGAGTTTACCAAAGGTCAATTTATTCAGCGTGACCTTCCTAGATGTTGCAATTTATATTACACAGAGTATTATTGAAGACTGGACCGAGAAGATGGAGGAGAGGGGGAGAGATGAAAGATAGGGCAAGGCATAGATTGAGATTTACGAACAGTATTTTAGCCAGAACTGAAAAAGACAATGTAGAGAGAAGGTATTTATTTATTAATACTATGACCTACCTGTATAAATTAGTAAAAAAAATCATTGGATTACCTGAATTTTAACCCATCAGCTTATTTAAACTTAATATTTCTAATCCATTGTGTGCGAGTTCCTCCCGTTAAGCTGAGTAAAATCATCTAATGTTAGCCAATAGTAAAGTATTAAAAGTAGTAAAGGGGTTAATAAGTAGTTCTGTTTTTCCTGACCTTAGTAATACGTGAGTGACACCAAGCTTTGAACCCAGTGAGTGATTGTACTTTAGTGAAGGCGAGTATTTCTTTCTTTAGCCAATGAGAAATGTTATAGGGATCATTTTAGATTTGTTAATTATAATGTTATGGACTATTAGGTATTGATACCAGGCCAGTAATGACACACACACACGTTACTGTCACGCTCATTACCGCCCGCCAACAATTACCACGTTAACAGATCTTATGTTTGGTCGTTTATATAATTACTACCATTAATTGCACCATTCCACCATCAATCTGTCATTAGCCACCGCCATCCCGTCACTTACCACCAACAACTCAATTACACAACTCCCCCCCCCCCTCCTTCCAGTTACTTATTACCAGTTAACTACACAGTCATATACCATCGATCAGTCAATCACTTAAGCGTTTATAAGGAGTCAATTTGTCATACAGTTTCTTAATACCACAATACAATATCTACCACAATACAACATCTACCACTACAATACAACATCTACCACCACAATACACCTGCCAACCCTCCCCGCCCCTACGCCTTTGTTTCTCCAAATAAGCATGAGGTCTGCCCCACCTCCCATCTCCTCCTTAAACACATATATGAGGCCTCTCCAAACCCGACCCACCTCCTCCCTCACCTCCCCCCTCCTCCCCCCCATCCCCTCCTCTCCCTCTCCGGGCGAGGCTACAAGACAAGGTTATGTCCCGCCATTGTGGAACGTGTCTGTGACGTGTCCGACACATGTATATATTCATCACCACGCCCAAACATGTTCTTCCTCACCGCCCCTCCACTCGACCGCCACCTGAGTTCCCTCCCGCCCAACACTCGTCTTTTAACCGCCCACCAGCCGAGTTCTCCTTCGACCGCTGACTGTGTTCAAGCCGCCCAACACCCGTTTTCTGGCCGCCCTCTAGTGTCCTGGTCGCCCACCACTCGTTTTCTTGCAGCCCGATACCTGTTTTCTAGCCACCCGCAACCTGTTACCTGGCCACCCACCAGCCGTATTCTCTGTCATTCGCCGCCCGTGTTCTGTCCACCCACTACCTGTGTTCTTCGCCAGACATCAACATTTTTACCTGCCGCCCATCACCCATGTTCCCTGCCGCCCACCTCCTTGTATTCTCCCACCCAGCTGCCACTCACATAACCCAGCACCATTCATATCCCCTGCCGCCCACCACCTTGAATCCTGCCACCCACACACACCAACGCCAATCATGTTCCCTGCCGCCCAACGCCTTGTACCCTGCCACCTACCTGCCACGCACACACCCCCAACGCCGCCCGTCTGCCTCCTACATCAGCTGATTATCGACACTTGCCACCATTAATTATTCGGGCCTTGTGCCTCTAACACACACACACACACACACACACACACACACACACACACACACACACACACACACACACACACACACACACACACACACACACCCACCCACCCACACACACACACACACACACACACACACACACACACACACACACACACACACACACACACACACACACACACACACACACACACACACACACACATATATAACTCAATACGGATCTTGGTGTAGTTAGATCTATTAAAAGACTCTAAATACAACTTGGTGTTTATAATAGACTGTTTAAATACATTCGAAAATTAATCAGCCAAGGAGGAGGCTTTTGGGTCAAGTCTTCAAACATTATCTTCTTATTTAGCCAGAGAGGAGCAGCAGGTCGGAGGGGCGTAGTGCATTAACCTTGTCGAGCGAGAAAGAACCGGACACTTATTATCCTTGTCAACCGAGAAACAGAAACGGTCAATAATTATCCCTTTTCGAGTCGTCTCCTTGTATCCTCATGTCATTAGTTTCTTCCGTTTGATTAGTGTAATTAACTTCTAATGATGCGAAGTGTGTCACAAAGAGAAAGTGTCATATCTCCCACTCAGTGTTCAATACAACTGTGCCGTATGTTATAGTTAATAGGGTGTAAGAGTGGATGATTCACGTTACAGATTGGTGAAGTTTGTGATAAATGTGGCGTTTATTACCTTCTATAAACTGGTGATAATAAACTTTGTTGTACATTTTGTCGGGGTTTAATGTTTTCTTGTGTTTATCAAGGGTGAAATTATTCCTCGCAATGTAAATATTTCCATAGTCTGGCGCCATTCAGGTTATGCAATCACTGATGTTGGGAAATTATTACAGATATTCTCTTGTAGTCAGACCTAGTAACCGCCCTGCTAACCTTTGATAATAAAGAAAGAGTTTGGACGCACTAACATTTACTACCGCTCTCAGACCACAGCTGTGTAGCGCCCAGCTGTACTGCTCTGAAAAATGACCAGAGCCTAACCTCACAGATCAAAATGGCTTTACCAATGGTTCTCTAAAATATATTTGAGGATTTAAAAGGTTTAGCGCCACCTCTCTCCGTTGGTAGAACTTTAATTCCTGATATTTTATGTTTTAACCCAAAAAAATCTCAAACAAGACCATCGATAACTTTATAATGACTTGAGTTACCTACATATTAAATAACCTCAAATACTATCCTGATTAAAAAAAATTCCACGCCATCGTTGAAATCAGTCCATATAACGGAAGGAGAGACACCCATCACCGCTAAATTCTTCAATATGTCCACCTAACTCATCCTGCTGTGCCTCCCAGACTTCAACAGTGGTATTGTCCTCTATGTTCATGACGCTGTTGGCCAGTAACTGCTAAGGGACGACTCACAAAACCTTAAATTGATTGACCTGGATTTATTAGTCTTTGTTGGTAGCCCCGAGTTACTGTTCTTATCCAGACTAATCACTGCCCTTGTGTGTCTGTCTGTTGTTGTTATTATTATTATTATTATTATTATTATTATTATTATTATTATTATTATTATTATTATTATTATTAGCATCATTCACATCACTATCAATTTTCATCAGCATCATCATCACCATAAATCGTTGTCATCGCCATCATTTCATTATTCTCAAACACATTATCGTTATCGTTATCTTCAGCTCCTTTACTGAAACGCAGTTCTGTGTAAGGTATAATATTTTTGTTTTCTTTTTTCTGGAGGATGAACGCAGCCATCACCCAGCAATATCTTACCAACTGTCAGTATTGCTTGGGTCGTGGAGCCGTGCATCTTTGATCTAACTCTTGGCTTACGGTGCTTCTGCTGCTTATCTAATCAGAGTCGGGAACTAGAGTCCGTTTTCCCTGGGACATAATTTTACTTTCTCTATCATTTCATTTCATACCTGATGGTGTTGAGTAGTGTTTACCTCAGTTGTAGACAAAATACGTGTTGGTTCTTGTGGCAGTCAAGATGGGATTTGTTTTTTGTTTTCTACCTCGATGCTTATGAGAGTCTTTACTGACACATTCAACTGGCACCGGTATTGTGTCAACGTGAGAGAGTCTGTCTGTAGGAATAAATTTAACACAAATAAAAAATCTTTTCCAAGCTTTGATATCAGGGTCGAATTTGTTGATATCGTGGTGGAACTGTTTTTATGTCGTCCCGGGAAATATTTCTCCCTCTTTCCTATGTCTCTATCTCTCTTTTTTATATCCCCTACCCTGGAAACCTTTCTTACCCATCTCTGTCAGGTTTCCAGCTGGCGTGGCTGGAGGTGTCCCTGACCTCCCGGGGCGATCATGACCGGCGACGTGTTCGACAACCAGGAACATTGGCTTAAGGATTCCCCAACACCACCACCCGCAGGAGCCCTTTTTTTTTACTTGTTTAATGCACACACACACACACACACACACACACACACACACACACACACGCACACACATTCACACACACACACACACACATTCACACATTAATAACTGACATTCTCCCTTATGTCCGTCTTAGAGTTTATATTGAGTTTGTTCTCAGCAGAAAAATATCCACTTCTAAACTCCTGTGTCGTATATTACTGCGGCAGCTGACCAACAACAACCTGTGGACCTACGTACACTAGAGGCCACATATAACTTAACCTAACCTATGCATGACACCTCCTCACACTCATCGTCCATTTAGGGTGTGACCGTGTGAGAGGCATAACCAGCTTAGGTTTGGTCTATCTGTGATAGCTTAACTCGATGATCAAACTTAAATTTTCTTCTTCTTCTTCTTAACTTTGAGCAAACTCTTGGCTTGAGAATTTCCGCCAGTCGGCAGACTTTCGACTTTTTCTTTGTCAAATCGGTCACTTTCGAAATCAGTGCACATTACGGTGTAAAATATTGTGGGAAGGGCCAAAAGGGAAGACCTGAATTTACAAAGATAAGAAATAAATGAATCGGGATATGGGTAACATCCCAAGACGGCCCAGAATGAGCTTCAAATCCCATATAACTTTCCTATAATAATACAGTAATAAAAAACATTAACTATTAAAAGACAAAGTGTTTCCTCGCTGACATGTGTCGTCTTCTCACACCCTCTTGGCCAGACACAGGTAAACAAACTTTAATGTGGGAGGCAGGTGGAGTTTCCTGGACTCCTTAACCTGCTCACCACACACCCTCCTGAACTCCTTAACCTCCTCACCACACACCCTCCTGAACTCCTTAACCTCCTCACCACACACCCTCCTCCTCCTCATACCTGGGGTCCTCAGGCTTGAAACTCTCAGGAATAACTGTGCGTCACAAGCGCCAGAAGTTACTGTTAAACGGTTTTCAATATCATGGTTATAGGATGCGTATTTAGGGAGGGAAATTATTTTGATGATATGAGTACTTAACGTCAAAGGTTTGATATTTAACACACAATTAATTTTCCAGCAGTCCCCCACCGCTCTTGTCTTCTCGTTTTCTACAGGGGAGACTATGAGAGAAAAATCCATGAATTGTTTGATGTGTAGTTAATGTCTACTTCCTGATCGCCTGAAGATTAGAAACCCCAGCTTATTTCGCCTGATGATTAAACACCTCAACGTTATCATAACCTAACCTAACCTAACCCTCCCAAGTAGCGTCAGGGTGTTTAAACGTCAGATAACGTATGCTGGGGTCTCTAATCTTGAGGTGATTATTATTTTCCACCTCGTGCATTCATTTTGCGTCGCTCAGTTCGAGTTGCATTTCTCGGTAAGTTTCATTCAAGGTCAACACAACAAACGTCCAAACTAATATTTAAAGGAATAAAGCGTCATAAATGAAAACAAACTTTATTTATTAGTAAAATAGTTTTGTATTAGGTGATATTAATAATTGCTCTTGGTGCAAACTGAATCGTGAAACACACACCCAGATCCTCTTTGTTATGTTAAACATTTATATCGAAAATTAGAATGAAAATGAATAGAGAGCTAAAGTATTAAACTGTTCTATACGCCATTACTAATTAACAGAACACGAGAAAAATAACTTTGGGTATTACGAATGTAATTACGTATAAATGGGTTAGGTTGGAAAGTGGGTGAGTAGACAGAGACATGTACGTCTGTAAGCACACACACACACACACACACACCAGGTAACAGATTCCATGAGACACAATCAGGATCAAACGTAAGGTTACAGAAACTACAGCAGGGTGACTGGTTTTGTAAGCGTAATGCAGCTGTGGTGTCGGGCAGCTGGACGTGGCTGCGGTGGGATCAGTTCCAAGACGGTGGTAGCAGCTGCGTCTCCTAACTGGTAGCTGGAGACATAATGGAGATCAGAGGGAGGTGAGAGGGCCAGTGTACCGAATGACTCTTGATAGTTGGTTTATGATGGCAGTATAACACAGTCGTCCAGGGAGCCATTATCTAAGGTAGAGAACAACAACTTCCTGTGGCACTTGCATTCGTCTTGTGTTTTCATCATCATCCCCAGCAACACCTTTCTCTCCATTATCTAGGCTCTACCTCTCTTTTTCCCTTCTTCTCCCTCTTTCTCTCTCCTTTAATGACCCCCCTGTGTTTTGTTCCTCCTCCATCTCTTCTTCTTCACCCCCGTCCTCTTCCTCCTCCTCCCGTTCCTCCCGTCTTCCTCTTGGCTTTTGTAATCTCCATCTCCTTTCCATCCTCCAGCCTTCTCCCCTCCTCTACCCCATCCTTCTCTCGGCTTTAGTAACCCTCTCTTTCTCTTGTTCCTCCTACCCTCTCTTTCTCTTGTTCCTCCTACCCTCTCTTTCTCTCTTTCTCTCGTGTCTTAGGAGCCCTCTTTCTCTTATTCCTCTTACTTCTCTTCCCCCTCGGCTTTTGTTATCACCCTCCACCTCCCCCCTCCTTGGCTTCTGTGCCTCCCCCCCTGTCTCTTGTCCTCCTACATCTCCTCTCTTCCCCCTCCTCCTCCTCCCTCCTCCTCTCTCACTCCTCTCGCTCTCCTCCCGTCCGGCCGGCTTATGTTGACTCTGGTTGTTTGTGAAGCATAGATGAAGCAGCATTTTTAATGGCATGTTGACACTATCATTTTACTCAGTCTATGCCAGAAACTAATATATGAAGACTTTATTTTTATACTTTTTTTTTTTAATCCTTCCTCTTTCCAAGTTCATATTTATTTATTTATTTATATAGTTTTTCTCTTCTGGTTTTCTTCTTTCTTTCTTTTTTTCTCCGTCTGAGTGGATGAAGGAAGATCAGCAAAGGATGATCGTGTGGGTTGTGGATTTTCTTCCTTTGTTATTTAAGTCATTTGTAGACGTTGAAAATGATGAACAAGTTGCGTGGCTTAAGACTAAATGAACCCAGACGCTTTGAAATAAAATGAAGCTGCCTTTGTATGACGTCACAGTCTTAGGTCATGGGTGGAGATGAAGTGGAGGGAGGGAGGGGATGAAGTGGAGGGAAGGAGGGGATGAAGTGGAGGGAAGGGAGGGGATGGGGAGGACGGAGGACGGGGATGAAGTGGAGGGAGGGAGGAGATGAAGTGGAGAGAGGAGGGGATGAAGTGGAGGGAGGAGGGATGAAGTGGAGGAGGGAGGAGATGGATGAAGTGGAGGGAGGGAGGGGATGAAGGGAGGGAGGATGAAGTGGGAGGGAGGGAGGATGAAGTGGAGGAGGGAGGATGAAGTGGAGGGAGGGAGGGGATGAAGTGGAGGGAAGGAGGGGATGAAGTGGAGGGAAGGAGGGGATGGGGAGGATGAAAAAAAATGGAGTAGGAGGAGGAGGATGGGGAGGGAAACTAAACGAGGGCGAGGAGAAAGAACGGAGGGGAATGGAGGAAGGAGAGAAGAAGGATGTAGAAGAAAAGGAAGGGGATGGAGGAACAGATCGAGTGGAAGGGGGGGATGGAATGGAGAAGTAGGAGGAAGGAGAAGGATTGTCTGTAGGAGGGATTAAACGGTATGGAGGGGGGTGGACTTAAGAGCGATTGGGTGTGTGAGGGAAGAGGAGGGAAGGAGGTATGGATGAAGAAGTCGAAATGGGTGCAGGAGTGTGATGGGTGTGAGAAGGGTTGGATGAGAGGGAAGTGGGTGTGTTACGAGGTGGGTGACGGTGAGGGAAGATGTGGATGGAATGTGTGATAACTGTGTGAGGGGATGGATGAGGGAAGAGAAGGAGGCTAGTACGGTTGGATGACGATAGGTGGGTGAGTGGTTTGAGGGGAACACACACACACACACACACACACACACACACACACACGGAAAAACTTACACAAACATTATGAATGAATGAAAAATAAATACAAAAAGCGCTTGACTCAGACTAACACAGGGACCCGTCTGAGTGGTTGCCCTTAAATGTATGAAATTCGTAAAATGGGAGAAGGGCTTGGCTGTAGTAGGGAGTCGTCCGCCACACTCCTCCTCCTACTCCAGTGAACATGATATTTTGATAATGGAGATGCAAGGGGAGAAAATACAAAAGTTTCAGAAATATTTTAGTTTTTAGCTTTCTCCAACGACTCACTAACAAACATCAGTAGATAGTTCACTACGTATTTGTTTTACACGTATAGATAGAACGACCATTTGACCACCAGAGATATATAGGAGTGAATCAGCTATCATTTTATGTCTTAGTATAAGCAAGATGTGAAATTTATAAGGTGAACTATATCTCCTCCCGAGAACAACACACCACTTTACACCGTGTCTCTAGCCTGTAAATTATACCATTAAAACTCTCTACTTCTTCAATAACCACTTACCATCAAGACTATACAAAATAATACGAATACTTTACTCTGTGTATATACTGTATGACATATTGTAAAAGGTGGGAGAAATATTAGCTCCACAGTGTCTCGTCTCTGGCTCTCACATCAAGTGTATACCTGGACCTCTTGATCACAATCTCTCGTTTCTGTCTACCTGTGCCAGCGTCTCCACCCTAATCTCTCAGGCTTAGGTCTTCTGTGTTGGTCCCTGGGCTATAACTTGTCAGGTCCTATCTCCCTCGATCCCTACCTCCCAATTCAATCTCAGCATCTCTACCTTCCAGTTCAACCCCTCTCGATCTCTGCCTCCCAGTTCAACCTCCTCAGTCCCTACCTCCCAGCTCATCTTCCTCTTCTCAGTGGTCCCCAGGTCCCCTTTCACAGAATGGAAGGGGGTGCCCAATAAACTAGCTCCCTCACTGGGCAAATAGTAAAAAAAAAAAAAAGTCCTCAAGTCCAGATAGAAAGACCTCAACCTCTTTAGTCTTATTGTGGTATTCATCCAGTCTCTCTGACGTTAGGCGTCATGAAACCTCTGATGTCATTATGTGTTCATCCAACCTCCCCCATGACAACCAGTGCCCAGACTGCCCGCGACAATGATGTAATACTTTGTTGCATATCATTTACCTTCATTCAGGTGTTAACACTGTATATATCCGCATCGTTAACTTGTAGAGAAAACAGTAACGTAACACACAGTTTCTCCACGACTACAGTGAATATTTTTCCCCTCCTGAAATATTTAAAACTCTGAGTTGCAAATTGTTGAATAAATGCAAATGATGCATATTGTTTCTCGCGGAGGAAACATAATTTGCAAGATTGTGAGTCGCGTTTTCGCTGGGAGACTGTAGTGTACCGTGGAAAATGGAACTGGTGTGGACATTGTTTGCTGAGAACTTTACCGGATGCAGCGAAATGAGCAACAGACTTTAGGTAAACATTTGAGCAGTGCTTTGGTATTTTTGGTATAAAATTTGGAATACGGTTTGGCTGAGCATACATAGACAGCAGAATGTAGGTGTGATTTGGTAGAACACACACACACACACACACACACACACACACACACCGTATTCCAGATATATATTTTGATAATTTCATATATTATCTCTTTATGTTTTATGTTCACTCTGCATCTTTTCAATAGTTTCTGAGTGTCTTGGCTTTGTCGTGTTCATATATAGAAGAGTACAGTGCGTTATATATTCAGTTTTCCATTTTTTTTTTATATATGAACTGAGTTACCGACTCATATTATATAGTCACTTAATTGTTTTACACACCATCATCTCCTCTTGTCAACTGCCTTTATAATTTACGCCTTGAAGTAATATAATTCTGATTACAAAATACTTCACACAGGGTTTACCTGAGTACAGCATTACTTCACCTCGTCACTGATAGAAATCTCGACAGTAACCTGAAGCACCTCCATGTAGCCGTAAGAAAAAACTAAACATAGAGAAATGTTGAAACATAAGTGAACTTCCTCTCGGGTGTGAATGATGAATCAACCTCCAGAATTCTGTTTCTCCTATTTCTGTTGGTTTGGTAACAATGGCAGGTGTGGGAGTGTGCGGCCGCTGAAATGTTTGAGGGATATTTGGAAATTTTACTCTTCCTTTTATATTCAGTCGCAGCATATTTGACTGAGAGAGTGAAGAGCGGTGTATTTCATGCCGGCGTAAGTCTCAATTTTCCCTCCCAAATTTTGATTTTTGAATCCTTAGTTTTCCGAGGCTTAAAATCTTCGAGTTATTGAAACCCGATGAGGTTTAAGGCGGCAAAATTGAGCAGGTTTGTGGCATAACCTTAGAGACACCTGTACTGTACCTCGCTGCTGTGGTAGGACCCAGAGGTACAGGTGTTGGATCTAGCTGTGGTGAACGTGGCTGTGGCTGACGAATAATGCACACAGGAGCCGCCTGGACCTGGAATAAATCAACTGTGGGTTATCTACTGACCCAATAGCCATGAAATTGGACTGATCTCGCTCAAAGAACTTCTGGGATATAAACTGAAATCCTGAAGGTAACAGTTAGTAGCGTTTGGAAGGTCCTCACGCGGGTAATTCCTGGCCACTCAACTCAGATTTCATCAACGTTAAGCTTCTTACTTGCTTTTGGGAAATATTAATTCATAGTAAATAAATCACCCAACGACAAATGGCACCTTTACACATAATATCAATGTATAACCATTACAAATACAAGTAATTTGTACCAAAATGTTTCGTTGTCTTTCCACACCAGAAAAATTTAGAATATTATTTTTTTTTTCATTGTTATTCATAAGTTGTTGGCCTTCTCTGTCCAAGTCTTCCTATGATTCAAGCCCTCCAAGCTCTTACTAATAGAAGACCAGAGAATATAAGTGTGTTACCGCCAGGCTGTTCTTGTGTAGTGTCGATGTTTATAGTATAGTGACAAGAGGCTCTTCGGCCACCTTTGAGCTGCTGCCTTACAATGTTTCAGATTGGGTTACGGCGGACATTTAAAAACTTTATTCTTATTATTATTATTATTATTATTATTATTATTATTATTATTATTATTAAATATATCTCATTGGTCGTGCTCACTTCCTCATTCTACTGAATTACCCAAAACTTTTCCCTGACGGACTGTGGAAAATCATATAATTCAGGAATAAGCTCGAGGCTCACCGCTGTTACTCGAGGTATACCTTGATACTAAATCCAGAGGAATATATATAACCCAGTTAGCTGACGTCTACTGATGATATGATATACTAAACTATTTATTTGAGGTTCAACAGATATATATTTTTCATCATATATAAAGAGATATAAAGAGAGGAAATGTAAAGTAATTTTTGTTTTTATTTCCGAAAAAGACAGAAGAAATTTGGAAAGATATGCTTCGCGTCTCAAGAAAATGATGTAAAGATTTAAAAAAAAATCGTATCAATGAAAATAAAAAGGTGCTGAAAAAATGCTTCATCTTGAAAAAAAAAAGTAGAATAAAAAAATGTTTCGTGTCTTCAATTTGCAAAGTGTTGATGAAGAACTTCTCCCCAAGGAAGAACCTCAAACATTGACTGTCTGGATGTTTTACAGGCTCTCATCACGGAAGACTGGTGAGTGGGAGTGACTTTAATCCTCAAGACTGACTTAAAACATGACAAATATGAACTTAAAACGAAAGAAAAAAATAACTACTGAATAATGACAGGAAAAGATACCATTAAATTTAAACAATGACAAGAGAAAACACACACACACACACACACACACACACACACACACACACACACACACACACACACACACACATTACATTGCATTGCACACCTATTCTGCAAGAGGAGGAAGGGAGGTATGGAAGGAGTGAGAGAGAGAGAGAGAGAGAGAGAGAGACAGGGGCAATTATCCAATTCTGTAATCGTCCCATCTCGCAGTTACCTTGTGATTCGTATTTAGCTTCCATTTATTATGCCGTGTGTTCTATTGTTGAGAGTCAGAATCCTCTCTTTGTGCCTCACGCCCCTGCCTCCGCTCATTAACGCGACTCATTCATGGGTGGTGGTGCTGCTGTTACCAAGACTCAATCATTCTTATATTTTTTTCTTCTTTCCTTCAATAACTTGTAGATAAAACGACTAAAAAAAATCAATTACTCGAATTTTATCATAATTTCGATTTTGTTCTTTATTTATTTATTTTTTTAATCAATGTATAGTGTTTTATGGAGTCGTAGTTATGGAGGAAAGAATAATTGTAAGAATCTTTTGGGTGGGAAGGGGTGAGAGGGGGGGGGGTGAAGGTGTCTCGTCCTGCTGGGTGTTGGAGTGAGTGACTCAGCCTCTCTGTCTCACTCGCCCACTTCTACTGTGTTGACTCGACTGGCTGGCTGACTGGCTGGCACGCTGGTTGGCTCGCTGGCTTGAGAGCATGGCTGACCGGCTAGGCAAATTGGCTTGGTAGGATGGTTGGTTGACTGGTTGCTAGCTGGTTGACAGGTTGATCGGTTGCTGGTTGCATTGGGATAGTTGGCCGGGTGACGAGGTGACAATATGCTTTTGTTTGATGCACTGTTTTCGTACTCTCTCTCTCTCTCTCTCTCTCTCTCTCTCTCTCTCACCACCACATCCTTAGCGCTTCTATATCAAGTTGGAGCTCCTGGTGTAAGTAGCTTACACAGAGGCAGGTAATAGCGAGATACCTCTACTTCTATAATAAATAAGATTATACTTGAAATAATCACCTGATAAAAAAAGAGTAAAGAAGATTACACACACACACACACACACACACACACCATACTTCTCGTCTATCTTAACTCACCTCGCCCTATTATTTTTAAGCTTGTATCATCTATTTTCTTTTCCCAGTACCTATTATTTTCTCTCTTCCTCATTATCTTCTCCCCTCCCCTCCCTTCCCTCCCTAGCCAAGGCAAGAGGACAGAGAGAGAGAGTGTGTGTGTGTGTGTGTGTGTGTCTCCTCCTCTCCGCCTCACCCAACCTCTGTAGTCACCTTCCCTCTCACCTGTAACCGTCTCGTCCTCCCAGTGTCGCTATTTATCTGGTTTATCTTTGTTATCAGACGAGACCGAGGACACTGAGGCCGCAGACCACCTCCACCTGTGTGTTAATGACCCTTAGGTACCTGCCCCTCCACACCTCCACCCCAACACCTGGTAACATGAGGCGCCTTCATCTCGTTTTTCTGTTTATTTATTTGTTTTTCTGGTTTAATCTTCTTCTTTTTTTGCTATTTACACCTTCTTTACCGTCCTCTTTAACGAGTATAGGAGGAGAATTATACGATGTTACTGGGTTTTTTTTTATTAATAGATCACCTGAAGATTAACCGTCCAGTTTATCTCACCTGATGATTAAACACTCATAATGTTACCTGGTGAGTGTTTGGGTTAGGTTAGGTTAATCTTAAGGTGAATAGATTATATGACGGATGAGGATAAGTCGTTGTGTTGTGTCGTGTTGTGTTGTGGTGTGAGTCAAGTTGGTTTCCTGGCTCACATTGCTCGTCTCTTATCTGCTTCAGAGGAGAGGCCCCGGCAGGAGTAACGAGAGAGTGGTGGTCCGCCGCGTCACTGAGAGCTCTACCTCGGGTGGTGTTGGTAGCACTCTTTACACATGACGGCTGGCGCTCCTGGCGTTTCTTCGTAGCTCATATATTTACAACACTTGTACCGAGAACCAAAAGCAGGTGTTTGTCTGGTGGCCACAATATTCGTGATAAGGTGAGAGCCACGAGAAATATAGATCACCTGATGATTAAACAACCTAACCTAACCTAACCTAACTCAGCTGACCTAACCTGATCTAACCTAACCTGACCTAACCTAACCTAACCTAACCTAATATAATTTAATCTAACCCCTCCTCCCTCTCACATAGTGTTAAAACGTTTAAATTTTAATATAAATAAACTTAGTTAATTTTAAGGTGGATCTGATATATATTTGGAAAGTGTTCGTAATTGTATGGTTTTCTCGTGAATTTTCCAAGGTATTGTGTTTTGTATTGTGAGGCAACTTGATATTACGGTTCCATGGTGAAGGTCTGCTGCAACACACTGTTAGGTTCCGGGAAAAGTGACAATAGAATCTCACTCGTCGTGTGCCAATGGTTCGGTTGTTTAAAAGTGAAGCCCCCACACACACACGACTTAACTCCGTAAAAGTGAAAGCTACATGCTGGGTGGCTGAACAAATGAGAGCTTTGCTTTGGTTGGCTGCACAAGAGGGATGACTAAGCTCCAATTGGCTGGCTGAAAA
Source organism: Homarus americanus (assembly GCF_018991925.1). Taxonomy (NCBI): domain Eukaryota; kingdom Metazoa; phylum Arthropoda; class Malacostraca; order Decapoda; family Nephropidae; genus Homarus; species Homarus americanus. Next base: position 1,330,033 of record NW_024718545.1, read on the forward strand.
TGAGAGCTGCAAGATGATTGGGTACATGAATGGCTGGGCAGGACCGTGGATTCCCTCCTTGTGATTGGTTGTTTGAGGTTTCTTATTGTTGTCATCGTCGTCGTGGCCAATAAGTGGTCTCAATGTAGTGGCGATAACAACTCAAACAGAATCCAAATTAAGAAAATATTATACTATTTCTTACATATTTACTTTTATTTTTCCCCAACATATTAGATTTAAAGAATTTCATTTTTTATTAAGAAATTTCTCGAGCATAGACACAACCACAGCGTCAAGTGCCTCCCCAGCCTTGTGTAATTACCCCCCGGCAGGTCTCCTCGACGACCTCTGCTGAGCTTCTGCTGCAGGAGCCTTCAGTGTGTTGTCATTATTATGCTGCCAAATTTTCCCAGAAATATAACAATTCAGGTCATCTCGTACATATGCAGTATATAAACACACGCACACACACACACACACACACACACACACTCTCTCTCTCTCTCTCTCTCTCTCTCTCTCTCTCTCTCTCTCTCTCTCAAGAAGTGTCAGGAGAAAATACGGCGTAATTATGAAAGTGGTTTTGTGTGGCTTATAATGACTTGGGTTAAGGGGTAAGGATAGAGGCTAGGCTGTTGGGGACATTAGGATAGGTTGATGGAAGGATAGTGGGGGGGAGTGAAGTAGGGAGGAAAAGACGTGGGGATGTAGGTGGTAAAGTAGAGAAAGATAGAATAAAGGAATGAGAAACTGAAATGAAAGAATAAGAAACACACAGTTTCCCTTTATTCATTGATTTTCATTCATTCAGACTGTTGTAACAAACGTTCTCTGCTGCGGTGTTTACCTCCCATAAGGTCAACTCTTCACACAAGCCAGCATCACCCATCACCAGCTCGTCCTAACCTAACCCAACCCAACCCAACCCAACCTAACCTAACCTAACCTAAACTAACCCAAACCCAAACCCAACCCAACCCAACCTAACCTAACCTAACCATGAAATTATCCAGATTTAAGAAGAAACAAACATTGTAGTGTGTTCTGATATTAAACGACAATCAAGTGAGGAACATTGTCTCCGGAATTGACACTCAGATCACATTAAGGATCCTTATAGACATCTCCCAAGACGCTGAGGCAATATGCATCACAACCAGCTCAGGGAACGCCGTCTACACCCACCTCCTGAAGACGATACAGAGGAACAACTATCACAGGGACGCTACATGCTACAGAGGGACAACTACCACAGGGACGCTACATGCTACAGAGGGACAACTACCACAGCGACGCTACATGCTACAGACGAACAACTAGCACAGCGACTACATGCTACAGAAGAACAACTACCACAGGGACGCTACATGCTACGAGACAGGGGACATACATGCTACAGAGGGACAACTACCACAGGGACGCTACATGCTGAAGAACAACTACCACAGGGACTACATGCTACAGAAGAACAACTACCACAGGACGCTACATGCTACAGAGGGACAACTACCACAAGGACGCTGACCTAATACTACAAATTTTACAGAGAAACAGAAAACAGAGTTGTCTTGACTGATACCTCCCCCCCTCCCCCCCTCCCCTCCCCCTCCTCCCCCCGCCAATGATCCTCTTTAATAAAAAAACAACTTTTGTAAAATTCGATGATGTTTTGTTTTTGCTTTCTTGCGTTTTTCCCTGACTGACAGTTAGTGTAAATAACTAAAACGGCAATTGGACACAAACGAAAGAGTGTGGCAGTGTGTGTGTAGCAAGTAGAAAAGTTGGACAAGATTGGGGTATGGAGATGATAGGAGCCGAGAGAGAGAGAGAGAGAGAGAGAGAGAGAGAGAGAGAGAGAGAGAGAGAGAATATGTTTTACTTCAAAGCTTTATCCACCTTTTAAAACATCTATAAATATTGTTGTTAAAAGATATACGCTATATTAATTATTTCCATCCGCGCCTCATATAATACCTTTGTTGTTGATAGTTTCAGTATGTTAATATATACATGTTAGATATTTTTTAGTGTTATATATTTCGTATTATTTTGGTCCTATTTAATGATTCAAATTATTTACAAAAATCATGAGAAAAATTATGTGTTTTTAATTCAATATAGAACTTGTCGCTGTAACTGAATCTTTTTTTTTTTCTTTAAATATTTTCTTCATTTGGTCGTGCTTGACATTTTCAACAGTGAATTATTAGTGTCGCTTTTTTCTTCCTTTAATACCTGTGTAACGTCAGAGATCACTTTAATATATTTGTTTCTTTATATTGTTAAGTTTTCAGAGTTTATTGAAGATGGATGTGTTTTGGCTGAGTCATTCACTGGGTCATTAAAAGTCCCCATATTAGTTTGTATAGAAAAAAAATCCCATGGAATTTCATCAAAACATTCCAGGTTGATTTTTTTCTTGAAAGGATTAAATCACACAAGATTTTTTTTTCTTTTATATAATTTCTTTCGTTTTTTTCGAATATTTTTATTTTTTATTTCTTTTATACATCTATCGCTTAAGTTTCAGTCCATCACCCTGACACCACTTTAAAACCTCATCATTCACCACCAATTTTCAGACCATCTCGTTGACACCACTTCCAAAAACCTTCTCATACACCAGTAGAGTTTCACACTATGTTTTTTATCACGTGGTGGCTCGGGTTTGCTCTCTGGTGGCCGCAGAAACCCGAGCTTGCGTTAACAGATCGCCCCATGCTAAGGCCGTGTTCATTATCTTAGTCGCGGGAGGTCGCCAGCGTGCCCCCCGACTACCACAAATTCTGCCCTACGCCCTGCTGGCTTGACTTGGAGATACACGCCCCTACTGTTACGTAACCACTGTCGCCCTCGGGAGGAAGAGAGAGGGAGAGGGGGTAGAAGGCAGGGAGATAGATGGCCAAAGAAAGAGAGATGGGGAACTGAGATGAATTGCGAGAGAGAGAGAGGCAGGCAGATACGTGAAGAGAGAGATATATAGTGAAGAAGAGAAATAGAAGAGAAAGGTAAAATAAAACTAGAAAATATCATACAGTTTCATATACATGTAAACAAACATACAAACAAGACAAACAAACTCAACAGACATAAATCAGGTGAAGATTGGGTACGTAGCCAAGTGTATGTTACCTGAAGATTAACCCTGCTGGTGCTGTCTAGGGTGGTTAGGTTAGGTTACGCAGTAGATTAGGATAGTTTAAGTTAGGTTGTTAGGTTAGATTACGATAATATTAGGGTGGATAGGTTAAGTTAGGTCCAGTTAATGTGGTTGATCAAATGAAATAAGCTAGGATGTCTAATCTTCACGTGATCCCAAAAAATCGACCCCATGTTAGCTATACAAGCGAATACATTTGTTGAGAAACTTTAAGAGTTCTCCGAGAGATAACGCGACCAGCAGCGGTAAAACTCTCACATGTAAGCCGACATTAGTACGAGTTCACTTGTAACTCTCAATTCTCTTTCCCGAAGGCCAGCACACGTTAAAGTTTCCCATCCCTTAACTGAAGACTGTGAGAACGTAACAAATTGGTTTATTTTATCCCTTAACTGGAAAGGTTGAGAAATAATTTAACTGGTTCACATTTTTCACTGAACTGGATACTTTGAAAACGTGCCTGACTGTACATGTTTTTTTCCTCTTGACTGGAGATCATAAGAACACCAGTCATCCATTATCCTCCTAACTGGTAAGACTTGGAGAATCCACCAAACACAATCCTCTAAGCTACACCCACACACACACACCCACACACACACAGACACACACACACACACACACACACACACACACCAAAATGACCTCGAAATAGAACTGAGATTCTCCTGTAAAGTGAACGTGTTATCTTACCCTTAGGAAAAATAACACACAAATCTTTGGAGAATTTGGAGCTTGGTGGTGTTGGTGAACAGGCTGGGGTATCCGGCTTCAGGCTAGGCCACCCGACATCCCCTGGCTCTGCTGTTAGCCCCCCACAGAGCCCTGCTTTATGGCCACCCCTTAAAAACACATAAAATTGCTGCGAAATGTTCATTCTTACAAGGGTTAACACGAGCCTCGAGCTGCACTGAAGGTGATAGAACTGACCGCCACCTGGTAGATGATCTGCGTCACCAATATTAAGGTTTTGTGTGATATTTTTCTTTTACATCACTTGAAGATTAGTCTCCCAACTTGTTTCACCTTAACCTAACCTAACCTAACCTAATCCCCCAGTAGCGGCGTTAAGGTATATTTAAACATCAAGTGAAATAGAAGGAATACAATTCTCCTATACTTACTTCTCTCAGAATGTGAAGCTGAATCGTATATCAGGACATGGTCATTCCTCCTGTTCATCTCCTTGTATCACCGACGACTTATTGACCCAAAATAAACCCAGAATACCTGAAGGAGAGACAGAGGGAGGGGGGGGGTTTACCTCACGTCCCAGAGCTCCGGTAGAAGTAGAGAGAGAGAGGGAGAGAGAGAACAATGCGTACTTAGAAACAGACGAATATGATAAATATTAAAGAAGAGGAATAGATGATGAAAGAAAGTAAGGTGACCGCTAGATTAAGGTGGTCTTTGAAGTAAGGTCGTCACGGGTATTATATTGTGGACAAACAAACAAACAAACAAACTCCTAAACTGAAAGATATAGTAAAGTCTTTAATTACAACAAGTGACAGACAGACAGACAGACAGACAGACAGACAGACAGACAGACTCTCAAATGAAGCCGAATTCACCAAGTATAAACAGACAAGAATATAAATGAGAAACAGAAGAAGGGGAATGGAGGAGGGAAGGAGAGAATGTAAACAGTGGAGATAAGGGACTTGCCGAGAATAGAATGGAAGAAAGAAAAGAAAATAGAATTAAGAAAAAGTGACAATAGAAACTTGAGAAAATAACACAATGAGAGAGAGAGATTAAAAAAATTTGAGGTAGACACAAAAAGAGGAAGAGAAGAATAAATGAAAATGTATAAGAATGAATAAACAAGTCAATGTAGAGGGAGAAGTGGATGGCCCCATTTGATACACAGGGAGAGGGATGAATGGAGTGTAGTGGAGGAGAGAGATAGTGATGATTTAGGAGAGAGAGAGGGATGAAGGATGAACTGAAGGATGAAGGAGTGTAGGATATGATAAGCAGTGAGGCGTGAATGTGGGTTGAAGGGTGTGTTCGGTGAGTGAGGGAAGAGGCGGATAAAGAATGATGCAGTGAACAGGAAGGAGGGCAAGGGGAGGAATAAAGTATATAATATGGAGAGAAAGAAAGAAGGAGAGAGAGAGAGAGAGAGAGAGAGAGAGAGACAAGATGTGACCAACAGACGAAAGGAGCCAGTAGTAAGTGAGCCACAGTCCAGCACGATATTTCAATTCATTATGAATAATGTTTTTCAATTAGCAATTACATACACCACTGATACCCTTTGTGTATCGTGGCGGGGTGAGGACGACCACTGGGGAGAGAGAGAGAGAGATGCTGGGGAGTGAGGGGTGAGGGAGAGGGATGATGGGGTGTGATGGGGTTAGGGAGAGGGATGATAGGGGTGGGGAGGGAGGGGTGATGGGGGGTGATGGGGGTGGGGAGAGGAGGATGATGGGGTGAGGGAGAGGGATGATGGGGAGTGGGAGGGATGGTTAGGGGTGGTGGTGGGGTAAGGGAATGGGGAGGGAGAACTAACCTGTAGCTGAAATGAAGGTACATAGTATCGTGAGGAAGAGTACATACAGTGATTGTTGGCCTCTCTCTCTCTCTCTCTCTCTCTCTCTCTCTCTCTCTCTCTCTCTCTCTCTCTCTCTCTCTCTCTCTCTCTCTCTCTCTCTCTCTCTCAGCAAGAAAGAGAAGTTAAATGAAAGGGTAAAGGAGAAGGAGGAGGAACCAAGGGTGAGCAAAGAAGGTGAGGAGAGTGAGAGAAGCCATAACATGAGAGGAGGGAGGTGTATAATGGTTCAGAGGCCAGCAGGAGTCCGTCACGACGCCATAAACGACCCCTGGACACGACCCGCCCCTGCTGACGAGGTAGCTGCAGGTGCCGGAGTTGTCCACACGTATTCTACTCTCTCTCTCTCTCTCTCTCTCTCTCTCTCTCTCTCTCTCTCTCTCTCTCTCTCTCTCTCTCTCTCTCTCTCTCTCTCTCTCTCTCTCTCTCTCTCTCTCTCTCTTTTACTTGTACCACCCTTGTGCCCTTCTGTTGTCACTCCTTACACTCTCATGTTGTCCTCCTCACACCCTCCTGTTTGTCCTCCTCACACCCTCCTGATGTCCTTCCTCACACCCTTCATTGTCCTCCTCACACCCTTCTGGTGTCCCTCCCTCACACCTTCTGTTGTCTTCCTCACACACCCTTCTGTTGTCCTTCCTCACACCCTTCTGTTGTCCTCCTCACACCCTCCTGTTGTCCTCCTCACCCTCCTGTTGTCCTCCTCACACCCTTCTGTTGTCCTCCTCCACACCCTCCTGTTTGTCCTCCCTCCACCCTCCTGTTGTCCCTCCTCACACACCCTTCTGTTGTCCTCCCCTCCACCCTCTGTTGTCCTCCTCACACCCTTCTGTTGTCCTCCTCACACCCTCCTGTTGTCCTCCTCACACCCTCCTGTTGTCCTCCTCACACCCTCCTGTTGTCCTCCTCACACCCTCCTGTTGTCCTCCTCACACCCTCCTGTTGTCCTCCTCACACCCTCCTGTTGTCCTCCTCACACCATCAACTACGAAATATTCACATCGTCAGGTAAGAATATATCTGTTGTTTTGTTTACTATCTCGAGGAAGATCTGTCTCAAGGAATAACTTTACAAGACGTCTGATTTTCCTCTTTTTACACATGTAGTTGTGCTCAGTTGACTGCCAGTGGGTTACCAGGGATTATTTTTTTTTCTCTCTGGCTTGGAACCTTCTGCCACTGCCTCTGATTAAGCTAAGATCAACACCACGGCGCCTCATAACCCTTACGCGAGTCATAAATAAGGCAAGAATCCAGATGCTGGTCTCCGATACGGCTCCCCCAAATATAATGATAGTATAAAACTCGGCTTTACGTCCTGGACCCATACGAGTCAAGTTGCCCTGCCTCGGTTACCACAGGTAGAGTGCAGGATTTCTAAGGTGAGGAGTCTACAGGTAGGGTAAAAGGACCCTTAACCTCTGGAGGCAGAAAGTTAGGGGTCCCTCACCAAGGAGTTGAGGGCTACAAGTTACATCTCCTGATTTCTTTGATACCTGTTGCCATTAGGTATGCAGCTCACGAACAGTCTAATGTAAAGTATCGCCTTACTATCTTACACCTTAGTACCCGACAAGACGGACCTAAGGATCCTTCAACACCACTATGGGAAGCTACGGCCTTATTTAATGACTCTTTTAGGATCATATTACCTGTTAAGGGATCCCGTTGTTTGTCGGACGTTATGCGTGGATTGTTGCAAGTGGCTGAAAGTCATTGAGAAACGGAGAAAAATACGATTAACTACGTGTATAGAGTACGTGTATGGGGACAGGTGCAAGTCACACCTCAAACATCAAGGTGGTGGTGTGTGGAGCCTACCTGGCCTGACCGAGAGAGGGAACCACACGCAAGAATTCTTTCGCACTCGCACGTCGAAGGAAAAAGCTAAACACGGAGCAGAATCTCGTATTGGAATTTATGATATTCAAAATTTATTCCATTCCATTCTGAGTCGTCGGGGATGCTTATCAGACATTCCAGCCACCGGCGGTCTGGGCAGATACCAGCGCCAGGCGAGGATACGAGTTATCTCTGGAGAGGCGGCGCAGGCGGGAGACGGAGAGAAAGAGAGAGAAGGGAAAAAAATTCATGTGATGTAGAAAGAAAAAGATGGAGAAAGCATAGACGAAAAGGCAAAGGGAACAATAACCAACGAAATAAACTTCCATCTTGAAGACATTAACTTCTGACCTGGTCAAATGACCTCTGACCTATGGCACTGACCTGTAAGCGATATCAACCACAGATAACTAAGTGCCTCCTGGGAGAATAACCATTAAAGATCTTATATACGACGTTTGAGTGTGTGAGATGGAGTGTGTGAGATGGAGTGTGTTGAATCTTCCTGACGTTTGAGTGTGTGAGATGGAGTGTGTTGAATCTTCCTATTTGACTTGTGTGATTTTAATGACTTGCGACTTTGAACTCTCCTGACACCCCCCCCCCAGAGACTAAGATGTGTACCCACGGGGATAAACTGTGACCCCTGAACCAGTAATTGGGAGAGGATTCATACCCCGGAGTCTTCCTGGAAAGATTACTGGAAACGGACCAATCCCTTTGCCAGTTAGACAAGTAAGCGAGAGACAGACGGTACAGCCATGATTGAACAATTAGTATATATAACAGCTTTACCAAATACTACGAAATATAGAGAGAGAGAGAGAGGGGGGGTCCTGTTGGTGTGGTGAGGAACGCTGTGGTGGATGGGAGCGTGGTGGTGGTGATGGAGGCAGCGTTAACATGGTGATCACACAGGGAGATAAACGCCACTGATTGTAATGATG
>NW_024718545.1:1341020-1409832 GCF_018991925.1 Homarus americanus
CTTCTTCTTCCTTTTTTCTCCTTTTTTTTTTCCCTCTTCCCCACTCACCTTCCTCCCTCGCTTTGGCTCCATCTCTCTTCCTCCCTCTTCCCTCTCTTTCCTTCCCCACCTCCCTCTCTCTTCCCCCTCCCCCCTTCTCCCCCTCCCCCTCCTCCCCCTCTCCCCCTCCCTTCCCCCCACTCACCCCCCTCTCCCCCTCCTCCCCACCCTCCCTCCCTCTCCCTGGTTTCCGTCTGGCCTCACATTTCCATTGTGTCTTTTAAGGTAGAGCAGAGAGAGAGAGAGAGAGAGAGAGAGAGGAGGGAGTATAAATCATTCAAGCCTGTATGTACCCTTATGTTGACACTTACCTTCATACCCTGTGATATTATGCTGGGTTGGTCCCCCCTCCCCCCTCCCTCCCCTCCTCCTCTCCTCTCCCTCCTCTCCCTCCCTCCTCTCCCCCTCCCCTCCTCTCCCTTACTCTCACTCTCCTCTCCCCTCCACTTCACTCCTTCGTTGCAGAATTGTAATGGCCATATGTTTTCCTCTTTCTCTTAAAAAATAATACCGACTTGGTGGAATTACCTAACTATACCTAATCTACTGGTAGGTTGGTTAGGTTAGGTTAGTCTTGGTTGATTAGATTAGCTTGATTTTGATTGGGTAGGATTGGTTACGCGAAGGTACCCAACATAGGTTACGTTACGATCGTTAGGTTAGATTAGGTTAGGTTAGGTTAGGTTAGGTTATACTGTATCGGGTATATTAACAAACCATATGGGAGATCAAAAGATATTAGCCTGAATAACTACAGTAAGTTCGGATTAGATTAAACTAGCTTAGGTTGGTTAAGTCGGGTACCTTTAAACTAAGTTAAGATAGACTGAGTAAGTTATAATCAGCTGAGTTAAATAAAGTTAGATTATAAAGGTTATATTGTTATTTGAGAAAGACCAGTGTGAGAATAGTTATCGTGGACGTAGGAATTTGACGCCTCGTGAACACACATGACTGTTTGCTGTGTATATAGAAAAATGAACGTTCCTGTGTACATTTTCAACTCTATATTCTGACGGTCTGTTGTTCCGAAGGTGTAGCCAGTTTACTGTTCTGTGTATGTGTGTAAATGGTGTAGTGAAACAAGAGGTGAGTATCGCTGTCGAGTCTACTCACTTAGGTGTACCCTGGCTGGTGACTATAGGTGTATTTGAAGCCTTTTGTAGTGAATCTTCGCAGGTTTTATGAGAAGAACATTGACAGGGTATTTAAATGTGCCTGTCTGAGGTTTAAATTAATAATGATAGGGAGAGATTTTGCCCAGCTTAATGATTTAACCGAACCTAACCTAACCTTACCTAACCTAACCCAACCTTACCTAACCAGTGAATTACCATAGCACGAGATAATGACAGTCGTACACACTACAGCACCTGGTTACCAGCATCAGACATATCCCATCTTCCGCCCATCCTCTTCCTCCTCCCCCCCCCCTTCCTCTTCCCTTCCCCATCCCTTCACTTCCCTTTCCTTCCCTCTCCCTTCACTCCCCTCTCATCCTACGCCCTCTCCCCCCTTCCCTCTCCCCCCCTCCCCATCCCTCCACCTCCCTTCCCATCCTACGCCCCCCGCCCCTTCCCTTCCACTCTCCCCCACCAGTTGTAAAAATATGTTACCATGGTGAGCGAGAGATATAATTGGTAGTGGTCTTCTGCCGCGGACCAGTATAGAAGCTCCCTGATTGAAAGTATTCATCCACCTGAAGGATTTTTCTCACTCCCCATAAAACAGGGGCAGCGGGTAGCCGATGTATTTTTGGTGTGGGGGGGGGGGGGCAACAGGCACTCTCCCTCATTCACTCTTCCTCTGTTGCCCCTCTCTCAGTCACCCTCTTTGTTACCCTCCCTCATTCACTCTTCCCTCATTTAATCCCTCATTCATCCTCTCCCATTCACCCTCCCTTTGACACCCTCCATCAGTCACCCTCCCTCAGTTATACTCCCTCAGTTACCCTCCCTCATTCACCCTCCCTATGACACCCTCCCTCCAGCACCCTCCATAGTAAGACCTTGGCACGAATATATTCCCCAGTCTCATTAAGGTGCTCAGGTGCTCACAGGTGTAGTCTCGGGTTTTCCCCATTAGAAAAATCCAGACTTGGTGCCGCTGATCCTGATGCAAGAGTTTAAGTTCTCTGGACCAACCTGGACCGACCTGGACCAACCTGGACCGACCTGGACCACCCTGGACCAACCTAGACCAACCTGGATCAGTCGTTTTGGTCTGTATTCTTGTGTATGTACTGAGGAAAGATTGCTCATTAACACACAGCCAGATTGATATCACTGCATATTTCCTCTCGTTTATAATGTATTGGCTTCTTGTACCCTCGTGCGATGGGAAGGATATTTGAAAATCTATTAAGTTAAGAGTCGATCTTCTTTTCATAACAACAGAATGAGAAAACGTATTTAAGTCAGTCTATTTCTCTCTACTGTTGAATATAACATAATGTCGTAATACTATTTGTAATGAATAGTTGATTCATTGTTCGTCTGTGACTGAAGAATATTTTACTGATTTTTAAATGGGTATTTCTCCGGAAAACAAGAATGAGAAGAGAACTAACAATAATAAAACAAAATACTATATAGTGAAAATTTTAAGTTCACTAATAACGCGGCTTTATGTTTCCTATTTTTCGTTGTCTAAATATTTTATCGTCAGGCTCACAGGATAACAGTTCTGTGAAAATTACGTTATTGTAAAGGTTCGCTTTTCTAAACATATGTAAGTTTTTTTTCTGTTTGTGAGACCTGAACATAAACGATCTCGTATATAACATTAAACCAATAGAATTACTTAAGTATTCATTGCCTCCTGTCTTATTTATACGGAGTCCTTTTGAAAGTCGAATTATTCACGATCAAATAAAGAAAATCTAACGTAAACCATCGTCTTAGACAAATACCCAGCCATCACCAACCACTGGGAGCGAAAACAAGTAGTCAAACCCTTAGCAGTATGTATGTGTGGTCAGTTTACAAGATAATCCTTAAAACATTAATCTTCACTACATCCACATCATACATTAACATCCAAAGTCAACTGGTGGCTGTGTAGAGTGAATAAATAACGTATATACAAGTTGTAATTAGCTAACGTGGGTATACTGTAACAGATAAATCGCGCTGGTAAGCAGGAAGTAAACAAACACGTGAGCAACACCTTGGCTGACCTCACACCTCGGCTACAGGTAGTACAGGTCTGGACGAGGCTACTGCAGAAGGGTGAAAACTAGTGAGACGTGTAAAGAGGATCTGAGTGTCTTCGAATATGACTTGATTTATATCCTAAGTGATCGTAGATGATTAGAACTTATTAGTGATGCGTTATTAGTGCTTCAAGAACTTAAGGGAAATGGCGCTTTGGAACACTGGATTTATGTGACCTGGAAGATGCTGTACTAGTGACCTGGAACATGCTGTACTAGTGACCTGGAACATGTTGTACTAGTGACCTGGAACATGCTTTACTAGTGACCTGGAACATGCTTTACTAGTGACCTGGAACATGCTGTACTAGTGACCTGGAACATGCTTTACTAGTGACCTGGAACATGCTTTACTAGTGACCTGGAACATGTTGTACTAGTGACCTGGAACATGCTGTACTAGTGACCTGGAACATGCTTTACTAGTGACCTGGAACATGCTGTACTAGTGACCTGGAACATGTTGTACTAGTGACCTGGAACATGCTGTACTAGTGACCTGGAACATGCTTTACTAGTGACCTGGAACATGCTTTACTAGTGACCTGGAACATGCTGTACTAGTGACCTGGAACATGCTGTACTAGTGACCTGGAACATGCTTTACTGGTGACCTGGAACATGCTGTACTAGTGACCTGGAACATGCTTTACTAGTGACCTGGAACATGCTTTACTAGTGACCTGGAAGTTTATGGAACGTGCATGACCAAGAAGGTTGGATCTGTCTCGCCTCTGAATCATCGACTAATAAAGGCAGACACAAAAGGTGCGATATTATTAGTTTTATTTTGTTGTGCTATTCTAAGTGACAGTACCACTAGGCATCGATACGTTCCGGTAATGTTTAACCACAGTGTGTTCTGTTACCTACGTGATATTGTTCTACCGCAGACAATTACCAAACGTTATTCATTTAATATTCTAGTTTGTCTCTTGGTCTAATAACACTTAGTATTTTCACGTGATGATAATTATGGTTGTTTTAATGTATTACAAGTAGATCTAGGAGTAAGGGCGAGGGAAAAACTCGGTTGGGACCATTAGTTGCTCACATCACATGAACCGGACAAGCTTATTAGGATGGCTGGGACATATAGTAATACTTTGTAGTTAGCAGTGTAATTTATTTCCCGTTGTGCCGCTGCTTAAAGTTTTCATCTTGAACAATATTAACTGACATCACATCGTCTGTAGGTGTATATAAAGACGTTTGTAATATAAACTGCCCAAGTAAACAGAACACGAGGTAATTGTGAGGTATAATGTGTCATCACCATAACTCCCGCCTTCTGATTCACTTTGTTAGGTTATGCAGATCAGAGTTTGGTCGTGCGATAATGTCACGAAGCTGTTTCCACGGGTTATGGTGGTCTCACTTTAGCCTAACACCGTCACTGAGGGAAATTTATCCGCATAGTCTATGAAAAGTCGATGGACCAGACAATAAATCATATAGGACGGTTATTGGGGAATATTTACAGAAACATTTGATATAAGTCTGTGTAAGGATTCACTCCCTTCGGTAAAGATTGCCCGAGTGTCGTCTTTCCGATTTGTCAAGGAGAGGATCCAAGGCGGCATTGAAGGGCGAGTCGTGTTCCCTATACCACAGTTGTCCTTCTGGGCCGTGTACCCGGAACTTGAGTTACACCATTGAGAGTTAAGTAATGGGACCCAACGAGACGGAAAATAACTAAAAGCTGCGATGTTGTGGGTGTGAAGAGTGACCGAGTGTGAAGAGTGACCCAGTACGCGGACGACTTGCTCATCGCGAAGTGGAGTGGGATTGGGGGGTGGGGGGGCAAACAGCAGGCGTCTTTGCAGGTTCTCGATCTGACTGGTTTTCGTGGTTCTCCTACTTGCTTGGTTTGTGGTACGCTTTCGCTTATTGAAGGAACAGCCGGACTCTGATTGGTCCATTTTTTTCATTTTTTATCTAGGTTGTTACAGCTACAGAATGACTTCACCTCGTTAATGTTTATATATTTATCATGATTTTCAACCAATATGTTTTTGACACAATGCCAACCCGGTGGTGAAGCTGCCTCCGTGTGCCCCGACGAAATAAAACACCAACACTGAACTTCGTATGATTTTATCCGGAACGAACCAGAGTTTAACAACGCTCAGTGGTCCGTATCCTGTAAACCAAACAAAGCTAAAGGATGGTCTATTTTCATTCACTGGTGTACGTGGAGTCAGTGGCCTAGTCCATATATGAATTTAAAGTCGCCTTTCCCTTACTCAACCACTGCTATTGTATTATGCATGAACTAGCATATTAGTGAGAATCTTGAAGAGAAAATGGCAATAGTCTTAAGGAGTTACGCATCTTACTACTAACTATAGGACATTTCACCATAAAACATAAATATTTTATCTTATGGAGTCAACAAAAGTTACACGAGCGATACGTTTTATGTAAAAGACTTTGAATGGTTTTTTACGTCTCGGATGCGGGAGGACTTCAAAATCTCCCCGCCATGCCTGTAGTATATCTCGGCTTTGGTTCTTTTTATATATTCTTTAGAACAGCAAAATACAATATAACAATAGTATTTTAGGTTAGGTTACGTTACGTTACTGCAGGTAAGTTTAGTTTGGTACAATTTATGAACGATAAATAATAATCAATGACCCCTTTCGGCAATTCCTGAAAGTAGGCAACATTCATGAAATACCATATACCGCAACATTCTATAATTTATGGCTAATAAAAGGAACAAAACTAACTAAATAAAAATAAATAAAATAAAAAGTTTATCCTCTGCTCATTTACACATTAGGCAAGTATAGAAAAGTACTGTCGCCTGCATTTATACCTGGTACAGTGGCAAGTGCATTTTGTGATGTGTGGCATCTCTCTGTGGAATGCTTATCTAGCATCTTTAGTCTGGCCATTGCGGGAGTTTTAATACGATGTAAACAAACACAGAGCCACATCTCAGAAAACGCACTAACCACTGTGTCAGGTATAAGTGCAGGCAACTCCAGAAATGCATTACTAACTAAAAGAAACATTCATAAGAATTCCGTACCTTTTGTTGGTTGAGGTAGTCTTAGTGTGATTTTGGTGTCATTTTGAGTGTTATTCTTCACGCTTTATAGTGGCTTACAGTGTTGTTGTAGCCGCTGAGTTACATGGTTGTGGAGTCGAGGATCTTCAAGTGTCCTGTCTCGGGGATCATTGAGGGAAGTTACGTTGAAGGATTGTCTAGTTTGGGTGAATGTCTGGCAGGTAGTGAGTAAATAAGTAGTGTTGTGAGGAGGAGAGCCGAGATAACGACTTAAGTGTTACGAGTTATTACTTGGCGAGAGGCATAAGTTAGTCTTTCAAGGAGGTTGGATTCTGAAATGTTGACATCCAGCTGAAGAGGATGCTCAATATGTTATTTGTCTGGAATGTTTTGAATTAAAGGATCTTGTAAAGTGGTTATGTATGTGTTTGTGTCGTGAGGTATAGGTGGAATATTGCCGACAGAGTGGGAGTAATGTCGTGTTATTGTGTGTGTGTGTGTGTGTGTGTGTGTGTGTGTGTGTGTGTGTGTGTGTCAGCCATCGAGGTGGTTGGTGGGTGATGTTTAACAAAATATAAAACTGAGATGTTGTGTTTTGGGCCCGCGAACTTCATGTGCCCCCTCCGTTCCCTCCTCTCCCCCTACCCCTTGGCTCCCCCCTTCCCCCTATCCCTGCGCTCCCTCCCTCCCTCTCCCCTCTACTTTCTCCCCTCCCCACAATCTCCCCTCCACCCCCTTCCCCCCCCTCTCCCCCATTCCCCCTCCCCCTCATGTGTTTTGTGAGTCGAATCATTTTTCCCCTCACTGTAACTGATATTTGTGACTTATATATCCAGCCGTTATTATCAGTACTGTGTTTTGGGTCTTCTGGGGTTTAACAATGCTACAGGTAGAAGTTAATTAAAGGTTACCTCCAGTCTTATTATTATTGTTGATATTATAAAACCTTTAAATAACTCGGTATGATTTCCAAAATTTCGCCTCAGTCAATATAATGTAAAATGAATGTACGATACATTAATTGACTGACTATATTAACAATCAACCTACATTGTTTGGACTGAATAAATAATACCTAACTACCAAGCTAACAATTTTAAATATTCCAAACGAATAATTTTGATGATTTATATATTATTTTTTACTTTTTTAGTCAAATACGCAATTTTTTTTTCGATTTTTTCCCTCTAATTCTGAGTTATACATGATGAAAATGAAACATACCATGAAGCTGGCATAGGTGGGGGAGGGGTGGTGGGTGCTGGGGGAGGTGGTGAGTGCTGGGAGGAAGGTGGGTGGTGGGGAGAAGGTAGATGCTGGGGATGAGGGAGGTGGGTGCTGGGGGAGGTGGGGGAGGTGGTGGGTGCTGGGGGAGGAGGTGGGTGCTGGGTGCAGGGTGGGGGGAACTAACACGGCTCATGACATAAGTAATTGGTTTGTACAAAAACATATGGGAAAATATTGTATCCTCTTGTTACTTTTAATGTCACTGAAATGTTTTTATTTATTTTATTTATATATTTTCTGTAGAGTCGAGTGTTTGATTTTAATTTCCATCGTATTTGATCATAAACAAAATAATTACATATGTCCTGGAAATTTGGAGTTTGTTCTGGCACGCCGCAAAAAAAATAGACAATATTGGTAAAGGGGCGAGAAACACGACCATTGAACCATTAAGCTATTTATTCTGGATTAATCTTTATTTATGTCAATATAATCTTACCATCATACGGATAAACCAACCCTAACGAGAAGAGACAACCTTGTGTCCACCCAGCCACCGAAAAAAAAGTTAGTCTAGATCTTCACTACACTCCCTCGTTAGGCTTACGGGACTCGCTTTCTAAGATATAACAAGTGGAGCTAAAAACATCTTTGGATTATCTGTTAAAAGTACAAATGCGTCGTATATGTCTCAGTCAACGTCGAGTATGTCTGAAATATTCCAAAACAAAACTTATCTAATTTAATCGGAAATTTAACTCGTATTAATGTATCTCTCTCCAGCTTAAGGTACGATATAAAACTTCGGTCTCAAAATACGTCGATTGAAACATGTCGAAGGAGAATATTGTAACTAGATGATTTACTGAAGGCAATAATCAAGCTAATGGAGGCCACCCAGAGAGAGAGAGAGAGAGAGAGAGAGAGAGAGAGAGAGAGAGAGAGAGAGATATGTCAAGGCCAAGATACCTCGGCCTTGACAGTAGACTTATGTGGAGGATGAAGTGGCCCGAGTGTTGGTAATGGGCGATAAACTGCAGCTGTAATGGAGATTGTGATACACGCCAGAGAAAATGACTCCCTTTGACTAGGTAACGTAAGGGGAAAATTGATCTTATCTCGTGAATTAGTTTGGGTGATTTGCGTGCCTGTAATGTATCGTCAGGAAGGAAATGTTTGGTGAGGGAGAGTTGTAAGTCTTAACACCGAATAGCACAAGAGAGTATCACCAAATAACATCAAATACCTATCAACTAGCACCTAATAGCTAACCGAAGAGTCTCAGGATAGCCACAAGATTTGCTGCGTTAGTTGATGTCCCTTTAGATTCTTGTATCCTCATAACGTGTTGTAGATAGAGGTAAGTGGGTACACGCACACACACGCACGGATACACGCACACACACAGACACACGGGTACACGCACACACACGCACGGATACACGCACACAGACACACGGGTACACGCACACACACGCACGGATACACGCACACACACAGACACACGGGTACACGCACACACACGCACGGATACACGCACACACACACACACACGTCTCATTTTTTTACAATCATGTTAGAATGCTCCAACTGTCTAAGCAAACGAATCGCTGCCACGTATTGATAACAAGAAGACTTACTGCTCTTACCGTGATATAATTGGCCATCATCTGCTGGAACAACACGGTGTAAATCGCTGTTCTTTTCATGGTACAGTCAGCTGATTCTTGGCCCCATATATTTTAAAGAGTAAAAACACACATACCTCTAACAGATAATAAAGATTCTCCTCGTTAAAAGCAGATTACTATACTGTCTTGCTCTTTTTAGCGATATCAGAGGAACTGTATTCTTTCATGTGTCTAAAGCTTGACGTATCAGAAATTACAGTACCTGTATATCAAAAATGCTACAAAACTGATAAATTTAAAAGTCCTGCCAATCGTTGAATGGAATATGAAGTTCAGTTTAGCGTGAAGCATTTCGTCTCTCTCTCTCTCTCTCTCTTTTACGACCATTCATCTCGGTTAGGTTAAGGTCGTCATTTCCTCCCAGTACATATTGTGGATTTTTATAGTAGTGTTAAAAAGATCTTCTTCATGACACCTGATTCGAGCTTATCATGTGTGGTCTGGTGTTCGTCTTAGGTATATCCGAATAATATCTTAAGCCATGATATCATTTTTACCAACTGGGGACACGACTCATCATCAGGTACAGCACAGAACAGTTTCAGTGTATCCTTTAAGGTCTTTTTGTACCACTGTGTTTGTATCTTAGCTTAAGTAAACCTGGTGGATGAAGTATATTAGAAAATATTATTAACCTATGAATCTCTGAGAGTCTTAATTCATATGTTCAGCAGAGTTATAATCTTTACAACTCGTTAAAAATGAGATCACCCCACGAGAGGACGACCTGTGTAATGGTAAATAATACGAGAAAAAATACGCGAAATGGGAATAGAGAGGAAATAGTAATTACACGGTATGACAAAAATAAAAGTATATGAACTGTTTTTTCACACATTGGTCTCTAGAACGTACATTATACAACGTTATGTTTATTCACACTCAGTTTTTGTTATTTCTGAAAGTTTCCACACTCTTATTCAACCACAGAATTCTCTCATGCACTCTTATATTTTCTTGCAGTAAAAACTAAATTTTTCGCAGGAGACGTGTAACTCTTTAGAAGCCGACATTCTACACACAAGAACTTGGAGGAGGTAGGAGGCAGATTCAGGGATGCGTAAAAAAAGTGAGGTATCTTACGCACTCTGTTTACCTTCTTACGCCCGCTTACGTCACAAGCTCGTTTCGCAAGACAAATGCTTGAGGATTTACCCCGGGAGTTAGGAACTAGGGGACCGTGAAGTGATAATTACCTTCTTTTTTGTAACATTGTTTGCTGGGTTTCAATCGTTTTTTTTTCCTTTTTTTCTCGTTTTTTTCGGTTTTTCATATTTTATCTTTTATTTCATACTCGTTAGACAACAATATGAGTGAAGTAAAGGGTTGAGGAGTTGTACAGTTGTATGGTGGAATTTTCAACTGTTTCAGAATTTGAGTCTCGTGTATTCACATATATTAATACTACACAAACACGGATATGACTGATTTTTGGCTACACCTCTACACAGAGTATCAGCTTACGACGGGGTTGCATTTATGGTCCAATGAATGAAGGATGCATTGTTATTTAATCATATAAGCAACGTCATAGTAATAGTGTAATGAACAATAAAATACATAACCAGGAAGTTGTCAAACACAATTATTTTAAATAATAACACCATGAAAATAATACAGACATTTGTTAACGTTTGTTTACGTTAAGAAACACCAATAACACGTTGTATTATGTGGACACTCTTTGTTAACGTTTGACAATACCTGAGGCAAGACGATGTGTACCGTTGTATGGGGAGAAACATTATATATAAGAGTTTGTTTATGTTAGAATACAGTACTATATCATCTGATAGTTTACATGATATGAGGAGATTGATTACAGACGATGCATCAGCGTCGTGTAAGTCAAATACGGTGGAGTCCAGATGGCCGAGTGTCACCGTGTCACGCTCAGAGGACAGAAAACACCTAGGATTACCTATGATTAGGATTATGTTATGGTAGATTGGGTTAGGTTAGGTTAAGTTAGGTTAGGTTAGGTTAGGTTAGGTTAGGTTAGGTTAGGTTAGGTTAGGTTAGGTTAGGTTAGGTTAGGTTAGCATTAACATTAGGATGTTTATTTCATCAGGTAATATAAACTGGGTATCTAGTCTTCAAGTGATTCAACTTTGGTTTAAAATATATTATTATTATTATTATTATTATTATTATTATTATTATTATTATTATTATTATTATTATTATTTTAGTTCGCTTCCATCTCTCATGTCCGTCATCATTGTCGTTGTTCTTATCCACCATCCTCCTCCATTTCGTTTCCAAGTGACTCACAGCGCGTGCCCTGAGGATGTGTTACAGAGGAGTTGTTTTGCGTCTTTCTTGTTTCCCCAGGCAACACTTCTTAGGCCAGGGAGCTGAAATTTGGACACAATGGTGAATAAGTGCTTCGGTTTTTTAGTTTGTATTCATATTTATTCATGGTATGGAGGTGGATAGGGGAGGGGTGTATATTGATCCAAGACTACCACTTATTGTCATCATCATTATCGTCGTCGTCATAAACCTTGTTAGTTTTATTCAGGTTAATGATACTTAAAGTTATTAACAGGATCTATAAACTACTAACTTAACGAAGACTATCATAAGTTATTACACCTTTTACATTCTGCTGAAATAGTCTAAAATGAACCGAGTTTGTTGACCCTGAGCCCTCACATCCCCCCCTCATCCCGCCATCCCCCTCCACCTGGCCCCACCCAGCTCTCTCCACCCCCCAGCCCCCCTCCCACCCCAGCCCCTACTAGCCCCTCCACCCAGCTCCCTCCACCCCAGGCCCCCTCCCACCTCCAGCCCCTCCACCTCAACCCCTCCACCTCCAGCCCCCTCCCACCCCAGTCCCCTGGCCCCAGGCCCCTCCCACCCCCAGGCCCCTCCACCCCCAGGCCCCCCACCCCCCAGGCCTCACCCCAGGCCTCCCCCAGAGCCCCTCACCCCCAGGCCCCCTCCACCCCAGGCCTCACCCCCAGGCCTGCCAGCCCTCCCACCCCAGGCCCCTCCACCCCCAGGCCCCCTCCACCCCAGGCCCCTCCACCCCAGGCCCCTCACCCCCCAGCCCCCTGCCCCAGACCCCTCCACCCCAGGCCCCTCCACCCCCAGGCCCCTCCATCCCAAGCCCCTCACCCCCAGGCCTCCCACCCCCAGTCCCCTAACCCCAGCCCCCTCACCCCCAGCCCCTAAGTGGTTCACACATGCATCACAGACCAACACGGACCATAATTATCTCTCCGTGGGATGCTGGGAGCCCTGACAGATGGTGTGGCAGAAAATATAGCTCTCTCTCTCTCTCTCTCTCTCTCTCTCTCTCTCTCTCTCTCTCTCTCTCTCTCTCTCTCTCTCTCTCTCTCGTGATTAATTTCCTTCATCTTGTCGCCTTTTTATTCACCTGTTCCTTCACTACCTTCCTACATTTGGTGCAGGAGAGAGAGACAGGAGAAGGGAGAAATTTACTAATTTGTCAAGATTTCTTTTAATCCCTTTCTCGTGACTCTTTTATCCGCAAGTTCTCCTCCTCCTTCTCCTCCTCTTCTTCCTCCTCCTCATCCTCCTCTTCCTCCTCCTCCTCCTCTTATTCTTCCTCTCATCCTCCTCATTTATGAAGTAAGAGGAAAAAGGAAGGGAGAGAAATGGAATGAAGAGAGAGAGAGAGAGAGAGAGAGAGAGATGCAGAGATGTTGAGGAATAGCAACAAGGAAAGAGGGGGAGATAAAAACAGATGAGAGACATGAAAACAGGCGTGAAGAAAAACAGACGTGGAGACAGACGCAGACAGATATAGAGAGACAGACAAGAGACAGAGATAAATATAGAGAAATGTAAGGAAAGAGACAGAGCAAGAAATGTTATTATGGTGCACATTAGACGAGGGGATAGACAGAAGTAGACAGAGAAGATGAGAAAATGAAAGAAAATACACGATGAATACAAACAGCAAAAGAAAAGAAATTAATGGAATAGGAAAGAGGGAGGGAAGGAGGCTGGAGGGAGGGAAGGAGGCTAGAAGGAGGGAGGGAAGGATGGAGGGAGGGAGGGAAGGATGAAGAGAGGGAGGAAGGGAAAGATGGAGGGAGGGAGGGAAGGATGGAAGGAAGGATAATAAGACGGGAGAACTCAGCGGGCATAAGAAAAAGTCTTAATTCGGTCATGGTTTTGTTTACTAATGAAAGACAAATTCCTGCAGGAAGTTATAAAATTTACCTTAAGACCCCCCCCAAAAAAAATGCAATGGAGGGTCGGTGTGGTCTCAGGTAACAAATGAGTCAGGTATTTCGGCTTGCGTTACCTCCTAGCATTATGGCAGAGGTTAATTATGCTCTAACGATAGCTAATCCAACACAACTCTTAGGAATAAATTTTACATCCGAACCTTGAAAATAAGAGCTCGGTACCTTGTTGTGAAATAAACTGGAACAGCGATTAGGTTTTTATTAGGAGGTAAATGGTGCTAAGGCTGACATACCTACGGCCATTATACAGTCTATGAACGCATAAAGTTCGAGGATTAGCCTTTTACATATTTTTTAAGGTCGCCTCAGGAGCGGCACCAGAAGTGAACCTTATGGTGTGTGTTTATGTCGCCCACCCCTTCCCCCCTTCCCCTCCCCCCTCCTTCATGCGTCTTGGCAGGGCTCACGAATTTACAAGGGGAGGGTCTAATATCGTCTTAGGCAGCAATTAGTGTGTGTGTGTGTGTGTGTGTATGTGTGTGTGTGTGTATGTGTGTGTGTGTGTGTGTGTGTGTGTGTGTGTAATAAGTCTACCAGTCCTTTATTGTTACTGTACGTTTGTCAGATCCTCAAATAACACACATGACGAATTTTACTTTTATTAAGAATTAGTGAACCCAACTTTAATAACACAAGAACTACGAGAAACGGCGGAATAACATCATGAAGGGAGATCACAAGGAGCGTTATGGAGTCAACTAATTAGTATTATGAGTTAATTAAAGAGATCTTCAAGTTTATGAGGTATATTGAAGTTAAGTTATCATACAGGGTGATCATAAAGTCCCTGTGCACTGTAAGTATTGGATGGTGTTACAGTAAATGGTATTAATGAATCCAGGTGCACAAGGACTTTTTGATCACTCGGTAGACTAATAATAATAATGTTGACGTAGGAGATGAAACAAAAGAAAAGGAAGGACATGAAACAAAAAAAAAATGTTTGAGGGTGAAAGAAAAAATGACTGGGATTATATTTAGTTGAACCATCAGGTAAGAATAATGGCATAATTTCTCTATATCTGACGATTAGGTAGAATCCATCCATTAGAGGCTTAACGTACGATGATTGGTTCTCATCCACCATGACGTCAGGTAGTGTTTGATTGGTTCGTATCGACTATGACGTCAGGTAGTGTTTGATTGGATCGTATCGACTATGACGTCAGGTAGTGTTTGATTGGATCGTATTGACTATGACGTCAGGTAGTGTTTGATTGGATCGTATCGACTATGACGTCAGGTAGTGTTTGATTGGATCGTATTGACTATGACGTCAGGTAGTATTTGATTGGATCGTATCGACTATGACGTCAGGTAGTGTTTGATTGGATCGTATCGACTATGACGTCAGATAGTGTTTGATTGGATCGTATCGACTATGACGTCAGGTAGTGTTTGATCGGATCTTTTCCACCATTGCCTCACCTAACCCCGATAACCTAACCTCTTCAACCAAACGCCGATAAACTAACCCAACCCCTATAACCTAAGCTAACCCCTATAACTTAACCTAACCCCTATAACTTAACCGCTATAACCTAACCTAACAAAGCTAGACGTAAATAGTAAACGGAATTTCATCAACAACGCCAATTTCTTTATGTTTTTTTATTATCATTTCTTCCTTGTCATTGTTCCCTTTGGTCGTCCCCACACAGAAGTAGGAAGAACAATTGAGGAATAATTAAAGAAGAGAGAAAAGATGGGGTGTGAGGCGGTCTGGCCAACACACGGGGGTGGGGGGAGGGAAGCACACAGCACAATATGTATTTAATTAAAGTCGGTGAGTTTATGACTCCACACTGAAGATCATTCCCAAGTCGAGTGGTTTTTTTCTGGGTTTAGAGAATAAGTTTTTGCGATTATGTGGAGAGGGAGAGAGGGGGGTTTAAGGGGGGGAAGAGGAGGAGGGTGTTCAGAGGGAGAGGGGGTGGGGTCAAGGGGGGAAGAGGAGGGAGGTG
Source organism: Homarus americanus (assembly GCF_018991925.1). Lineage (NCBI taxonomy): Eukaryota > Metazoa > Arthropoda > Malacostraca > Decapoda > Nephropidae > Homarus > Homarus americanus. The sequence goes on from NW_024718545.1 coordinate 1,356,401, forward strand.
TTCAGAGGTAGAGGAGGGCTGGGGAAAAGGAGGGGACAGTGAGGGAGAAGATGAGGAATAGTGAGGTAAAGGATAAGGGGTGAGGGAGAGAGCGAGGAGAAGATGGAGAGGGTGAGGTATAGTGATGGAGAGAGAGAGAGAGGGAGTGGTGGAAGAGAGAGACGAAAGAAGTGAGAGGGGGTGGAGGGAGGAAGGATTTAGTGTGCAGGAAAACTGATAATTTATAGAAGCGTTAAAAAATGAGACAATAATGAGAAAGGTGGTAAGAAATTATGTTCGTAAATTACAAAAACTGTTTAATGTTCACTAAATGTATGTAATTATTATTTTTATATTATTTTTTTTAATTCTACACCTTTTTCCTCTAAAGTTTGCATAACAATAATAATAATAATAATAATAATAATAATAATAATAATAATAATAATAATAATAATGATAGGCAAAATAATAATAATGATGTAGCAAATAAAACTGGACCAGCGATTAAGGTTTTATTAGGAGAGGTAAATGGTGCCCCAAAACTGTTTCCAAGCACCTACGGCCATTAACCCACAGTCTATGAACTCATAAAGTTCGAGGGGAATTAGCCTTTTACATGTTCACTAAGGGTCGCCGCCCCCTCAGGAGCGGCTGGAAATTAGACCTTATGGTGTGTGTTTATGTCGCCCCACCCCCCACCCCCCTCATGCGTCCTAGCAGGGCTCACGAATTTACAAGGGGAGGGTCTAATATCGTCTTAGGCAGCAATTAGTGTGGGGGGGAAGTTCATATATATATATATATATATATATATATATATATATATATATATATATATATATATATATATATATATATATATATATATATATATATATATATATATATATATATATATATATATATATATATATATATATATATAGTATGGTGGTCGAACCTGACTCTCAGAGTGAAAAGTGAGTGTGGTGCCTTGGGACCTTCGCCACTTCTTGTGTCAGTTACAGTGGTAAAGTCAACTGCTTAACACCAACACTCCTCAACCCCCCATAGGCCGGTTGCTGCCACAAACCCAATATTCAAACTGAAATAGTTGTTGGCACCAGTCTCGTCTTCCACTCTGGGGAGCAGGGTTCGTTACCCGCTTGGGTATATGTATATTTGTTCTTTGTTATTCGCGAATTCACTGTAGATATTACATTAATTAACCTTCCCATAACCATATCAGTTTACATATTTTTATACAAAGAAACAGACACAGATTGACCAAAGACGAAGGTTCAAACACAGTGGTGAATATTTACAGCGTTAGGAATACAGTCATGTACTTCTCGGGTTGTGAATTATTATGAAAGCGCTCGAGCTGTAGAGTGTTCCTACCTGCGGCAGGTAAGGGTACACCTGTAGCGTGTTGCTGCCTACACCACACACACGACAACCAGCGGCCTGTACACCTTCCTTTGGTCTTTCTACGGATGTTGTAGCCACTAATCGACTAACCTGAAAAAAAATTGACCTGCCTAAACATCTACGAATAATTATTGATTCGAATTAGTGAAGCTTCATCCTATGTCGAGTAGTATTTGTTAACACCAGACGAAGAGGCGGTCAGGAAGTTCGGGCGTGTTCAGTCGTGATGATGATGATGTGGGTGATGGTGATGGTGCAAATGACGGTGATGATGATGATGAGCGAACATAAAAAATCATAAGCAAGAGAAAGATTTAGGCCAGGAGAAAAAAGAGGGGAGAAGAGAAAAGAGATTAAAAGAATAGAGATGACAGTAAAAGAGAGAAGACCCGCAGAAGACAGCACGAAACACAACACCAGCACGCACAATAATGAAGACTGACACATTCAACCTCTGCAGCGTCACAATCACTCAGAAACCATCCATCAGCTGGTAGACTGTTCATACCTGTACTGTAGTGGCTGTTGGTCCTCTACACCCGAGCATACGAGGAGTCACCCAGCAGTAGTTGCGAGTCTTTGAAAGGGAACAGGAAGGGCAGTCAGGTCAGATCAAAGGCGCATCGTTATCTTGCATATACCAGGAGGATTTTAAGCTACGTGGTGAAATTGGGATCACGTGAAGATTAGCCTCATTAGTTTATTTCACCTGGTGATTAAACACCCTAATGCTATCGTGGGGGGTAGGTTAGGTTAAATTAGGCTAGGTTAGGTTAAATTAGGCTAGGTTTGGTTAGGTTAGGTTAAATTAGGCTAGGTTAGGTTAGATATGGTTTACTTTAGGGTAGTTAATCTTTAGGTGAATTAATCTTGGGGGAATAATCGTCAGGAGAGAGTAAAAATTTATACCATGAAGTGCGATAAAGGAGAGAGGGAAATCTGATCATAATTACTACTTCATTGATAACTAGAACTTCAAGTAAGAATTGTAACTACATTCTAAATTTAAAATCATAATGGATACTTAGTTATTAAATGTGTTTGTAGCATCTAACTGACATGAGTCACTTTAGGTACCAAGGTATCCAGGAGGGTTGATTGAGAGGTGAGGAAGGACAGGTATAGTGGGTCCTGCTCTAGGCTCTTGTTACTCCTCAGCCACATCATTATCGTCCACTAGGGAGATGTGAGCACCTTTTGTCCTGTCGTGCTACATAATTGGATGACTCGGGTGAAGAGGTTCAAAATGTGGATAAAAAAATTAGTTAAAACATGAAATTTCAGGAAAGTGATACCAATAGACTGTTAGGACTCTCACCCTTTAATTCCTGGGTTTCATCTGGATTTGACGTAGAGAAAGATTACAGAGGGAAGGTCAAGGGGTCAGGGATAGGCAGGGGTTAGACATTTTATGGTATACCATGTTTGGCTGTGTTCGAACTAGTAACTTAATGGATGTACCTGGAGGGTCAAAATTACTCGTCTTGTCAACTTTAAAAACTAAAATTGGGTCTCATAGGCCTGGTGGCTTGATAGGGGCAGTGTGGCTAAAAATAACATGAATTAAATTTTCGTTAGAGAAGGAGACAACTTGGCCGGTACTGCACTCTTATTTTTACTTCCCGATTGTAAAGTTTGATTCCAATTTTACAGCTTCGTGGACCAGGGGCAGGGGCCCTCTCTGTGACCGGCCTCGGGACTCGAGCCGGCAACCGTTGAGTCAGGATGCGAGCTCTATATCCACTCTGCTACCACAGCCCTGCAAATGCCAACACTTTCTGGAAAGGGAACAAGATTTCAAGAGTGCAAATACTGTCATCGGGTAAGTTGATCCAGTAAATTACTTAAATCCTAAATATAACTTTTAAATCAGTAGTAGGGAAGGTGGTTGTCATGGGGAGGGAGAGGGGAGCAACAGGAGGATCTAGGGAAAGGGGGAGTTGCTTAAGTGACTGAACCGTACATAAGATCATTAGCGGTAACAGGAATATTAACAATTTAGTGAGATACTTCCCTCTTGACGGGTGGTGCTCATAAATAGTAATATACCAGAGAGGTGAATCAAAGATGTACGTATCACCGGGTTGACAGAGGGACTTTGGCACCCCGACACACACACACCATGGCGAGCCTTTTAACACAGGTCACAAGTAGCACCAGAGTGTTATATTCAGAAAAAAACGTAAATAGATTAATAAAACGTAAGATAAAATGTCCTGAACTGTCGGTGAGGTAATGACATAGTCTAGTGTTGTCTGACAGATATTTGGGTTTTGTGGTAGAAACATTACTGATTTATAGGTGTAAAAACCAACACTAAACCACAAGTACAGTTCTTTTTACCAGTCAGTCTTGTGGCTTGTGAGTCTTGTTGCTGGTGAGTCTTGTTGATAGTGAGTCTTGTGGCTAGTGAGTTTTGTTGCTAGCGAGTCTCGTTGCTAGTGAGTCTAGTTGCTGGTGAGTCTCGTTGCTAGTGATTATTTTTCCTAGTGAGTCTCGTTACCAGTCAGTCTCGTTACCAGTCAGTCTCGTTACCAGTCAGTCCCGTCAATATGAACTAAAATTCAATCAGGGCTAATGACCGGTGACAGGCAGGTAGGTAGGTAGGGTTGAGACAGCAGCTAAGTCTCAATTTTCCTCACCGTGGTAGTTAGGGATCCTATCACCAAGAATATTTACTGGGATTTTTAACACCTCATTATACAAACTCTCTTGAAACCTCGTTAAAGTCATCTGTGTTATATCCTCTTGCCAGCCGCTCCTCTTAATAAAGATCGTGTGTTAGATGGTGGCTCGTGCTGGCTGGCTCGTGCTGGCTGGCTGGCTGCTGCTGGCTGGCTGGAACCTAGTGGCCGAGGAACTGAAACTCTTTAAAACTAAAACAAAATACAATTCCCAAATTCATCTGATCCACAACACATGACTATAACAACATGATACTACTGACTGACAGATACACACAATTACTAAACTGGTCACTTACTTTCTTTTAATTAAAGGTAACGTCCCACCATATACAGTTAACCTAAAAACAAAAGTAAATTTTCTGAGTCAGGAATTCTTGTGTTATTTAATAGGTGAAATGAAATAAACTGGATTGTCTCAAGTTCTGGTGATGTCTCGTTGTTAAATGTTGTGTTGTCTATGAGGGTTTATTATACGGGCACAAATCTTCCAATCACTCTGGGTACTTGACACTTTCCCCTGAGACGTTATGTTAGGTCTTGTCTGCCTCTCTCCTTCACGGACAGGTATGAAGCCTTAGGTTATAGTTAGGTTAGGTTAGATTAGGTTAAGTGAGAGTTGGTGTTGTAAGGTAGTGTTGTGCAGGTAGTGATAGGTGATGGCGTACCGGTGGTGACAGGTGATGGCAGGCAGGCAGGTGATGACATAGGTGGTGACAGGCAGGTGATGACAAGCAGATGATGACTGACAGGTGATGGCGTGCAGGTGTTAGGTGATGACTGGTGTACTATATATGTAATTAGTCAAAGGTGATCACAGTTTTCTCTCTGTTCATAATCTGTAATGAAACAATGACTCACATGTTACACACCACAGATACTCTATATACGTAAACATACATATAAAAAACTGAAAGTACATGAAGTTGCGTACACAAGTTATTCTCTCTCTCTCTCTCTCTCTCTCTCTCTCTCTCTCTCTCTCTCTCTCTCTCTCAGACTCTCCTCCCTGTGAACCCTGTTGATGGCCGCCACTAATGAATGTTAAAGTCAGTGTCAAACTTGAGTTGTAGTGTACTGTGTAACAACCTCGTTAGGGTATTCTTTCTTTCCTTTATTTTCCTTGGAGGGTCGTTATCTCCAGGTGTTAATAAGCATCGTGTGACACCTGTAGTTCTGATTATATACCTGTACTCACGCCCCTCTAACTCACAAGTTAATGCGAAAATTAACTCATCAGAAGAAGAATCATGAGTAGAGTCTCTAGGTTTTTTTTTATTTATTTAAATGTTGTTGATGGACGAAGCATCGATTTTACTGTGTTGAAGGTGTACACAATATGCATTCATACACGTGAACTTTAACATACGTACAACAGTATAATTGGATCAGATACAGTAATTAAGTCAGATGTTTAAAAGAACTATCCAAAGCTCCCCACGGGCCTCTTGTTGTCTTCATTGTAGGTATTACATTATATCTCCCTCAAAACTATAGAAGCTGATTTAGGTCATTAGGATGTGATTGATAAAATGATCTGGATTAGTTATTGTCTTTGTATATATGGTTCCTGCCTCCGTAAATAAACACATACTGAAAAGGCAGTGTTTATAAACGTCTGAATGTTTATAAAAGTCAAAATTTTTAGTGTATTCGTTTAATTTCCGAACATTTCAAACACCTCTGCTGTCCCATAATTGATAACCACATATCAACACACGGGAGAAACAGGTAAAACGTTCATTAGAATAAGTTACCACTGAAGCCCTGAAAAGCAATTATGGTCACGACCAAACACCACAGGCAGGTTTAAGCGAGTGGCCAATGGCTTTTAAATATTCGGATATTTTAACTATGCCACAGTAATTGTTCGACAAGAGCATTACTGAATTAAGGTTATGTAATAAAACGCTGTGTACTTTTATATTCTATCAAAGTAGTCATGGTTAAAATATGTCTCTTGTTTACTTCATTGACAGCCACTCAGACATATTATTATTTTTATATATCAAGGCTTAATCCATTAAGGTATTAGCTGCCACTGTTGATATGTGAGTAATGGATTAGGACGGGTGTTTAGTTAACTCAGCCATTAAGCTTCTGTTACGTGCTGTTGTTGTGGTCTATCTGCCAGGGTGTGTACTGGTGAGGAGTCGATCGCCTTCACTCCCCCAATTGTAAAAGTAGGTAACCACTCACAGCTGGATGGTCTTGGGTACCCTTGGCGCGAACCAGAGACCCTGAGAATAAGAGGCGAGCAATTTATTAACTCTGCCGCCGCATCCCAAGAGTTTAGGACTTTAGGTTATAGTGAGTTAAATTAAGAGTTCTTGGACACTACTTAATGTGGGTTTTTTTCTCACCAGTTTCGTATAAGGGTGTTGGTGGTGGTGACGTCACGCACCATCAAAAACTTGGTCAAAAAAATCAATAACAATATCCTTATGCCAATAGTTCTCTCTGGTGGGTTCCAGTTCCAATGGATCCCTGTTACTGGGTTCCAATGCTGTTGGGTCTCACTCCTAATGGTAAGGTTAAGCTAACTTGGAGCATTTTGAGATTGGAGCCACTTAAACCGTCATCCTCGCCAAGACTCGGCTCTGGAGGGTCATAACACTGTTGTTGATTTCCTGCAGTAATTGCCTTTGGAATTTACGTTCTTTGAAGAATTTTCGCATGATTTTATTTCATATTTATTCTCCCTGCAGATTAATCCTCCCCAAAGATTGCGTTATAATGAACACTGTTTAGAGAACTTTCCACGAGAATCCTTATATTTCTGAAGGTAAAAATTTGGCCGAGTTCTCTCCTGCAGGTGAGTTACTCTCTTGAGTACGTAGTTTGTGTATAGTTTTTTCTCGCAGGGTTGACCTTGAATTTTCATAAAACCTATTAGTTATGAATAAACACACGTCTCTTAGTTTCCTCTATTTTAAGAATGAACGCCGCTCTTAACGAAGCATTCATAGGGTGTGTGAGTACGTGTGTGTGAGTGACCGAGTGAGTGTGAGGAGTTCGTGTTATAGTGAGTGAGTGAGTGAGTGTGGAGCACCTGTATGAGTGAGTGAGTATGAGGACACAACTACATCACCGCCTCCTCCCCCTCCTTCTCCTCCGTCAGCAGTTGGCAACATGTGACCAACCGTGAAAAGAGACGCGGGGTAACTTTCTGCCAGAGGTCGTAGAGGGAGACGAGGGGAGGGGAGCGTGTTGTGGGGCGCGACATGTCACCAAGTTTCTCTCTCCCAAATTGGCTCTCGTGTTCTATTCTCTCGCCATCTTTTTTGTTTTCCCTACACCTCGTACACGGAACATCAGAGAAGGGAGAGATGTAGGACTGATCTCTGTGTGGGGGTGGAGAGAGGGGTGTGTGTGTGGGGACGGGGTAAAGAGTGTGGGGGGGTAAAGAGTGGGGGTGACGAGAGGTGTGTAGGGGAGGGGTGTGTGGGGAGGGTGACGGGGTAGAGGTGGTAGGGGAGGGAAGAGTGTGGGGGGACAGGGGTAGAGTGTGTGGGGGTAAAGAGGTGAGGGGTGATGGGTGTGGGGAGGGGTAAGAGTGTGTGGGGGGACGGGTAAAGAGTGTGTGGGGAGGTAAAGAGTGTGTGGGGGGGGGTGGGGCAGAGGTGTGGGGAGGGTAAAGAGGTGTGGGGGACGGGTGAGGTGTGTGGGGGATAAAGAGTGTGTGTGTGTGTGGGGGAGTGAGAAGAGAGTGTGATAATTAAGGATACGTATTATAACTACCGAGTGAAGGAAATGATTTTGTTTCGTATGATTTACTAACAACATATAGATCAGAGAATGGTTAGGTCAGGTTAGGTCAGGTTAGGTTAGGTTAGGTCAGGTCAGGTCGAAACTAAAAGTCAAACAATTTGCATTTCACGTTCATGCCTTGTCACTTAATGATCTGGGAGCCTCTCTGATGGTGCATCTTGTGTTTCAGGGGGATCACCTCCTTGTTAGGGCGGGCAAGGTGTCCTATAGCTCGTACATGAACCCGGATCAAGGTTCGAATCCTTAATATAAACTTTATCATCAACAGCATCAAAATAAACCTAATTCTCTCCTTTATAATATTTTACCTCTGTTTTAAATAACCTCACATCACCTCTGTCTCACTTTAAACCTCGTCCTCCCACTCTATATCTCCCTCCCTCCCTCCCTCCCTCCCTCCCTCCCCCCATCTCTCCCTCTCTCCCTCCCTCCCTCCCTTCCCCTCTCCCCCTCCCTACCCCCCCTCCCCTGCCTCCCCAATAGAAATAAAAAAATCCTACTACCCTTTCTCATGTCCATTCTCCCCTCTTCTCTATATCCTTCTCCCTACACCCTTCTTCCTCCCTATTAAGTGGATCTCATATCATTCCTATGCATACACCGACTTTATCCCCTTATGTCTTGTGTCTCCTTTCCCATATCTTTATTCCCGTCTCTCCTGCTTCCTCCCCTTCCTCTTGCTTCTTCCCCTTCCTCTATTGGACTTATCAATAGCCTTCAGACATTTACATCCACTATATTTTCTTACCAACACCCACCTACCACTATCCTCTTAATATCTTCCTCTCTTATTCTATTATACTCCTCATTATCTTCTTTTCTTCTCTTCTTCTCTTATCTTCTCGTCGTATCTTCTCTTCCTATCCTTAGTCGAAGCTTCCCACCTATTAACCAACCCCCCCCCCTACTTCCTCATGTCTTCCCTGTATATATGTTCAAATTTCACCTCATATATATATTTTTTTGTACATATAGTTTTCCTATAATTTTCCTTGCGTATATTTTAATTTCCTCTTATTCCCCCTAGACAGTATCCTACCCCTTATAGTTTCCTTGCTCATCCTCCTCTCCCCAATCCTCCTCCCTCCCCAATCCTCCTCCCTCCCCAATCCTCTCCTCCTAGACATCCTACATCCCTAGTGTACCGTACTCAGGATATCCTCACAATTAATCCCTCAACAACGTCTCTGCTAATGAGGGGAAAAACGCCGCCTCTACTGGTGCCTTGGTCTCGATGCCAGTGTTGTGCTGTCTTCAGTTTGTTTTATCTTCCTCTGTTTTGTTTTGTCTTCTTGTCTTTTGTTTGTCTTCCCGTGTTTGGTTTTGTCTTCCTGTCTTTTGTTTGACTCCACATGTTTTGCCTTCCTTTGTTTTGTCTTCCTTTTTGTTTTGTTTTTGTAATAATAATAATAATAATAATAATAATAATAATAATAATAATAATAATAATGGTAATAATGGTAATTAAAAAATGCATTATTTTTTCCTAAGTATCAAATATGCTCAGAAAAAATACCATAGAAGGAATGTCGACCGCAAATTAACTCTTAAGTACTGAGGTGTCGTCTCATTAGGCCCACTGGACAGGTGTATTGGGTAAGGCTACAGGTACAGCTTCTCAGATGTTACCTTGTACACCCCTACTACTCTTGTACTGTACTTACATTGATCACCATGTAAGCTATCTTGTTGTACTTTTTTGCTACTGAATCTCCCATGTACACACCTGGAACTGATGATGGACAGCCTTGGTACACTGATAACGATTTCACCTGTCTTCGTGTACACTCCTGCTATTTATTTCACTTTCATTAGATTTAAGAGCTTAAGTGAAATGTCTTGTAGCCAAACTTGTCACATCACTAACTTGTAACATCACTAACCTGTAACATCACTGACTTTCAACACCACTTGCTATACTTGCAACATTGTACTTTACATTTCCCTGAAGCGTGAGAGGGAAGAACTGTGTGGTCTGAAGGCTTACGACCAGAATAAAAAAAAATCTACCTTGAAAAATGAAAATGTCGGCTGGGAACAAAATTAAGAAAAGTTAGAGAAAAATTCAAGACACAAGAGAGAAAATTAATGCATAATAATGTCATCCTGAAACTTACTTACAAAAACTCGTGTAAACTTTTTCTTGCAACGCGATCGTCAATCATCTTGGCTAGGCTGGTGGGGGTTGGGGGGGTGTAGCTGGCTGTTGGTAAGTGTTGTGTGTTGATAAGTGTTGGTGGTGTGTGTGTAGGCGTTAGTAAGTTTGGGCGTAGTGTGTTGGTAAGTGTTGCGTTGTTGCTGTGTTGGTAGTGTGTGTTGGTAAGTGATGGTATTGTGTATTGGTGTTAGGTATCACTGGGTGTAAGGATAAGTAAGTGTCGTTGTAGTGTAGATGAAGATAAACCTCTGTACTGGGGGTATTTTTAATACACCAAATATCAATGAGAAGTTACGAGTGACAATAGTGTTTCAAAATATATTCTTAAACTAAAAAACAAACGGGAAAACAAGATGATATGTAGAAAGAAAAATATCCAATTTATCATCGACACCAAATGAACATAATATATAGGCAAATATTACACTTATTTTTATATAATATCCATAAAGGTGACTGATATAACTTGATGATGGATGTGTTCAAGACCAAAAAATTAAAACAGGATCTATTGGTTATCGAGAAAACGTAAGAATTAGCTTGAAGTTTAACGTGTCGATACCGTAGATTTGTTTCTCTGGTGTTTAGATCAGAGAGTAGTGTTTAGTTTTTGTAGGTTTAATGAAGTGATTTATACATGTGTTTGTTTCTACATTTCAGTGTTTTATTATTCATTTACTTGTTTGTCTTTGTCTCAATCCCTGTTTTGATTTCTATTACTTCTCTTTTCATTACATATTTTTTATCTTTTTTTTTTTTGCTTCCTTCTCTTTATCTTTATCTTTCTGTTCTGGTCTTTCTGTTCCGCTGGCCATAAATTTGTTCAGATGTTGCTTAATTATAACTCCCGACCCATGATTGCTGCAGACGCTTCCTTATTTTCTATGCTTCAGAGGCTTCCTTATTTTCTATGCTTCAGAGGCTTCCTTATTTTCTATGCTGCAGAGGCTTCCTTATTTTCTATGCTGCAGAGGCTTCCTTATTTTCTATGCTGCAGAGGCTTCCTTATTTTCGAATTTGCATACAAGTTCCCACATCCATGCAGGAAAACAGACCTCTTATCAACTCCATATTAACATAACTGCACTTAGGTCACCAGAGGAACGCGTTATTGTGGGCAGGTCACCTCGCTTGGCCTTTAGCTGTGAGGGTCAGAGACATCACCACTGACACCTGTTTAAAATATTCTAATTATGGTGATCTGATCGAGTCTCTCAAGGTATACTCAGACAAGCTCTCGAGGTATACTCTGCCAGGCTGTCAAGGTAAACTCTGCCAGGCTGTCAAGGTAAACTCTGCCAGGCTGTCAAGGTATACTCAGCCAGGTTCGCATAACCACTCGTCCAGCCAGTTCTTCACGTATTGCCAACTCATCCCTGCTAACTGTATGCCTTCTATTTAATCCGACCTCCATCAACTGCTGCTCCTCATCTGCACCATTACCTGACCTCAATGTTGGTCAATAATTTACTGAGGTTGTTTATGGCTGCTCAGGGGGGGGGGGGGAGGATGTAGGCTAATTGGTACGTATAGAAATGCTTAAAACTTTGGGTTAATTTCCAAACGCTCCGAAGTTGGGTAATTGGTCCGTTTCTGGATGATCATAATGTTGAACTTTTTGAGCAATTTTGACATTTAGGGATTTTTTTCGCTCTGTTTTCTTGTGTATTTTTGTTGTTGTTATGATGGGACATGTCACTGTTTCCCCCCGGGTGTTTTAGGGTTGTAAGTCCGGGTTGATATCTGTGAGTTGCAGGTTGAGACTTTTCGTAAACATTCCTCGTAATTTAGACCCAACATTCTGCGTAACGATACAAATATAAATTACAAATTAACAACCTCAACACATAATCGCTAAGTTGTATGTCAAAACGTTATAATGAATGTCTAATGTTGGAATTATAATATGTTCATAAATTTTGTAAAGTTGAAGTTATTTTTTCCCATAAAACAATTGATCGCTGTGTGATGTTTCAGGTGTACTTTATTTCTCTTAAATCCGATGTTTGAAAGTGTTCCGCTAACGGACAGGTAAATCGTTAATTACTATGGACATTCCATAAAGGTGGACATTGAAATTCAGATTTGGGGATAAACCAGTATATTCGGGCTTTATTTTGCTTGTATTAAAATTTTGTTATATATTCTTATATAGTTTGTTATAATCGATTATTGTTCCTATCGTCGTGTTGCTTCTTTAAGTCTTATCTTAACAGGACGCTAGTATTCGTTGCAAGTAATACCAAGTCAACGCCCTTGTCGGTAGCCTGTGGAGTACTATGTAAATGACCTGCCCATCAGTGTTAATGGTAAACTTTTGTTGTGTGCTGATGGCAGCGCCTTTATTGCCAGGTGAAGATTCAATTGATACAGCTGACAAGTTATCATCTGACCTGGAGTCCTGCAAACAGTGGCTCATAGACAACAAATTATCCTTACATCTTGGAAAGACTGAAGCAATGTTATTTGGATCAAAAAGAAAACTCAAAAGAGTTAACACGTCACAAGTGGAGATCTAGTCACCCCTAGACCTCTTGGGATCTCTTCGTATATTATACAACAGTCGCTTGATTCATGTATAAAGGTTTTCTGTTTATTATTAAAGTCAAGGGTTTGGCTTTGAGGGAATAATTTTCAATAAATTAATTAGTACTATTTTTTGTCATTTTCCAGGAACTCATTCTTGTTGTATGTATGGAGACACACCTCCTCCGCCTGTGTGTGAGGCTGGGGGAGTGTTCTGGTGTTCTCATGTGTACACCCATTATGTTCTTCGTGGCTGCGCTGCACATCACCCGTTTTCTCCTTGCGTGTCACCAAAAAGGCAGCGTCTCCTTGATTCCTCTCTCATCTGCTTCAAGAATGTCAGGAGTGTTTTACGTTCTTCGCTTTCTGTTATTTTGTCATCTGGACTCCTTGAAAGTCATCCCAAGGTCTCGGTCCTGCTTTTTCGTCTTCATCTGTGCAGTGATATACCACTTTTTCTCACCCCTTACTGCAGCCTTGTTTACCTCTGAAATATTTCTAAAATTCACATCTTACCTGTGAAGTAGAGTCTCGTTATATAAAGAACACTTTGACTGTTGCTTATCAATAGTGTGAAGAGACCTCACTACATTGCCTACCTACTAAAGTTATATAATCATTCCTCAGGGTACAAAGACCATATGAGTTCCCCACTTTGTACAAGGACCCAAAAAATCTATCCGTGTAAACATCAAAGACAGTGAGTGACCTGTGTCCGCCAGCCAGAAGCCTCGCTTGGCTCTTACTGACTCCTCTTACTGATGTTTGCGACGAGCAAGAATACCTCTCGAGTTTTCTTTTCTGTTCCTCTGTGACTAATGACCTCTCGGCTCTCTCCTCTTCACGTCATTCTCACTCTTCAAAGGCTCGCAATCTCTCCTCACCACTCGTTCATCCCACATTCTCACATAGTACCTGTGGGCACCAGGTTACCTCGTGGATTCAATTCAATATGCTGTTTGTTTGTCTCTATTATTCCCCGCACTGGATCAACTTATATTCCTGGCCTCATTGGGGATCATATTTTCCCGAGGTTGTCTGTGGCTGTTGTGAGGATGTTGGGTCATTAACTGGTTTCCAAATGCTGTAAACTTACAAACTCACAAAGTTTCCGAATTTCACGATTTTCTCTGTTGTTTTAGAGTTGTGTATATAACTGTAAATTGCACGTATAATTTCTCGTAAACTTTATTCACAGTTTAGACGTTTGATTTATTCCAGACAAATATAAAGTTTAGTTGTCAACTTACCAAAATCGGTAGTAAAGTTGTATATGCAGACTAAGTGGCAGTGATACCGGATTCCGTTGTACATATTGTAAGATTTCGGTAAACAAGGAAGTATTGTGGTTGGCACTGCACTCTATAGTTATCACTTCCCCATCTGTAAAATTAGGTCCATATTCACAACCAAGTGTAATAGGGAAGCCGTGGGATTCGAACCATCAACCCTCAGGAGAGTAGACGAATTCTGTCATAAACAAATAAATTTATAATGAGAATACAAAAAAATAAGTCCACAATGAATTATATCTGTCCACTGTATAACTCGATCAAGTGTCATCCTTATGTCCAGTTTCTCTCTCAGTCTAGTGTTACGATCTTTATCACATGACTTATGGTAGGGTTTATTACACCGTTGTCTCTCTCTCTCTCTCTCTCTCTCTCTCTCTCTCTCTCTCTCTCTCTCTCTCTCTCTCTCTCTCTCTGTTTGTCTGGACACGTACAAACACACATGTACACACACAAACGTACATTTACTCACTCACTCACACAGTCACTCACTTGACGGTATTAGTTTCCTCGGTATCATTAACACTTCCTAAAGCCCAAGTCTCCCTTATCACTACACGATTCCGTATTTCCCCACATAAACTATTACTCCTCGGCCGCCAGGTATATTCAGTACAACATTTGCCTCTGCTCGTGATCTGTACCAATTACTGAGTTGTGTTGTGGGTCCTATTTACCTGTGGCTGCTGTGTGGATGTTATGATGCTGTGATGTGTGGCTGTGTGTGGCTGCTGTGTGGATGTTATGATGCTGTGATGTGTGGCCGCTATGATGTGTGGCCGCTAATTGACTCATTTTCACTTGCCGTAAACTTGGCGAATTGATTAATTTTCTAATTGTCTGAAAATCATAAATTGGTTCGTGTTGTAATGTTCGTGAATTTAATGCATTGGTAAAGTTCTCACGTCAGGTAAATCTTCTTAAATTATTGTGAAACCTAATGACTTTATTTAAGGTGATATTGAAGTTCCAGCTCAGATATTTCATTAGTTTTGTTTTTCATAATTATAGACGGTAGTGTGTTGTAGACTTCTGACAAGGTTAATTACTACCTGGGCAAACACGCACCTGAAGTTATATTAATAGATGATTTGATTCAAGTCTATTCTATTCGATTCATGAATAGATTTCGAATTATATCAAAAAAGTTCAACTATTTTTAACATAAGAATAAATGTGATCTTTGTACTGATGTTAAATATGATCCCTTCTGCTTCGCCGTTGGTTCACTGTGTTAAATGGATATGTAAATCGAGTTATGTCCTAAAACATTCATTAGAGTGAACTTGTAATCCAAGTTGGGAAGGTAAGTAGGCGTGTCAGTGCTTCACTCTGCTCGAATTATACTGAACCAGGAATTACTTCTCTTTTTATTTTGCTTCCTCGTTTAGCATTTATTTTTATTATTATTTATTACTTATGATTTTTATTGATATAATTACTATTCCTTTATTGTAAAGTTAGGTGTTCATTTACTTCTTGATGGCTTAGGGGTGCCAGGGGGATCGAACCAGGTATGCATAGGACAGTAATTTAACGCTATACACACGCTCACCGCATCCCGTTCATGTGTGTTTATCGGTATTCAAGATTTCTCTAAGCTATACTCTTCCCTGACTTGTAATATTGCCAGTGTTAGAACATTTGTGTATTAACCATTTAAATCATAACAAATAAAATTTCTAAAATCACCAACTTGTTTTTTGATTGATTTTTTTTATATAAGAATATCATTAACTGTTACTTTAAGGACATGGTTATGGTGTAGATGCCTGACGGAACCTTAATAGATTAACTTCAACTACGCAGAGCTACTCTTTTTATAGTGCAAGGCTTCACCAGTTTCCCACATCATCAAAGACTCTCAATGCCAATTCAGGAGTCTTAATTGATTCCCGCTCTTTGAAAGACCTCTTAATACATTTCCTCTGACCAAAAGACCCCACTGATTCTGGGGTTTTTTCTCCCCCTCACTGGACTAATGACCTTTCGGTTCCATTTGCTTCTCATCATGGTGGCCAGTCAGTTCTCCACTCCACTCGTTGATTCCATACTCTCTCACGTTACTTGTTAATCCCCGCCAGCCCTGTGTGTACATTCCGATATGCTCTTTGTAGACTCCATTATATTCTGGTATTGATCCGTGCCGATTCCTGACCTCAGTGTCGACATATTTCCCCGTGGTTGTTTGTGTGTATTGCTGAGGTGTGACGATGTCGGCTAATTGGCTCGTTTTCAGTTGCTGTAAAGTTTAGGTTCTGTTTCAGTGGTTTGAACCCGCCTAGTTGGCTCGCTATCAAAGGCTTCAAAAATTTAATTTGTTTTAACTAATTATCCATCTGGTATACACATCAAGGGTGATTAGTTTCTGTATTTTTTCTCATTATTTCTCATCATTTTCAGGAATTTTGCTATATTTTCGTATGTTTTTGACAACTTGATATTTGTGAGTTCCACTTGTGATTTATCAGATGCTCTTTTGATAATAATCTGGACTAGGGGGTTGTAATGATAGAGAAGGCCATGTGTAGAGTTGTATTGGAAGAGTTATTCAGTGTAGATCTAATATTTAACAATATTCGCTTTTTCGCTTCATCTTAACTGAATTGTAATATCACTGTGAAGACTTGAATATACGATTGAGAAGATGGAACTACAGAATGAATCAGAATTTAAGAAACTTGAACTGAGTGTAAGATCAGAAAGCGTACACACTATTATGGGTGTTTTTAAGTGTGTTAAACTTCTTTCTGTGTTTAATGAAAATGAAGTGGACACATTTTTCATAGTTTGAGAAATTTACTGCAAATGTTGAAGTGCCTGGCCAGTTTAGGGTTATTCTTGAGAGAAGTTTATTATGTTCTGCCCTCAGTACACAACAGTTGTCTATATAGTATCCTTAAATCACTCTTCTTATAAGCATTCTAGAAAGTTACTGATTCTTATAGATAAACATTTAGGGATTTAAGAAAAAATAAGAGTGATATTTTTCAATTTGTTCGCCAGAAAGTAAGATATTTAGATAACTGGCGCAGGTCAAGAGATATTAAAAATGATTTCTATGCTCTTAAGACTATTTGTTTTAGTTCAAGAGTTTAAAAGCTGCTTGGAGTTTAACCATAAAGTATTTTTTTTTATAATTTACATGAACTTGGTGTACTTAGAGACTAATTTTTAACTCGTAAAAAAATCTCTGAGAAAAGAAAGTTGAAATGAGGTAAAACATTCCTATAAAAACACTGATAATAATAATGTGTCTCCTAACTCTATTTTACCCTCGAGTGATGGCACAAAGAGTGAGTCTCAGAGCATCAGTAAACACCTTAATTAAAGTTGTATATTATTGTAAGCAGAAAGGTCTCATTGAAACCTCTTGTAAGATGTTATTATATAAGCTCCAGACTCATCAAAGTAAGTCTCATGCTTTGATCAGTAAGGCACAAACTTGGAGATCACTCGTCACTAACAATGAATCTATTATCAGAGTAAGCCTGTAGCCGCGGAAAAACACCTGCGACCCATGTGAGTGGCTGCTGGTGAGGACAGTCCCCTACAGCCCTTCCTCATCTTAAGGGACACAAGAGCTGCGCGCCGTTCCTGTTACTTGAAGGAGCGTTACGGATATCTGTACAGACTTCCATGATGTCCTGTTGGGAGATATAGGATGCCTTGTCAACATCCCTATTCACTCTGTCAGCTTTAATCAGATATTGTGTCTGGTTCAGTTAATGTGGGAGTGTGTATTATTAAGAGTTGATGGAATACCCCTACTTTTGGGGAATGACATAGATGTATAATGAAAGCTCCTGATGAGTCATTTTGGGGAATATTCTGTTACCGGAAGTCAATCACGTGTTAATACTGACACCATTAGTCATCAGATAGTCAGGATTCAGTAATTACTCAAGATTTGGAAATTTTTGGCGTAGTTCTGATTCTTTAGTGGAAGTGACGAATGAATTCTTAGATATTACTAAACTTATTGCTACAGGTGTCTAGTTTCAATAACAGAGAAATAATTTCATTTAGATGGTAAGTGAAATAGATCTACTGAACATTTTGAACAGTCAGACATAACCTCAACGTAGTGTACATAGTCTATGTACGGACGTCTTCAACCCAAGCGATTTTAATATTTATGTGAGATTCCGATTTCTCCCTCACAGTGTCGTTGTCTCACCACTGTGCTGGCCTGATGTTTGCCTTCATTAATTACAATATCTCATGAATTACATGAATAATAATTACAAACCACGAGTCGTGATCCCTAGTCATGAATTCCTACTCGGTACAGCTTCCTACACAACCCGAAGTCCTGCGTTTGTGAATATTTCTCTTCAGTAACACAGCAATTAAATCCTCAGTGCGTTAGTTATTTTATATACGCTTTACTTTCCGACCAGGGTGTTTGGTCAGCCCTACCTACCCTGGAGAGTTGCCACTAACCTAACCCAGTAACTAGATTAAATTCCTAACTCTCTGTGAATATGACCTCACATAACTTTAATTTATGCCTTACCAGATATATTTTCTTCTAAGTAATAAAATCAACCCACTTATTATATTTGTAATAGATTTGTACTTTGCAAAGACCTCAATTGATCCTCCAGTCTACACAGTACCTGATAAACGTCCATACATCATAAAACACATTTGACTCTCAGTGTTGACCAAGAACGACCCCCATTGAATTTGTTTACATGTTATAACCAAGAAACACCCCATCTACCCATACCCCTCACCATTCTCTTTCTGCTCAGCTCTTCTACAGCCACTCCACGTTTCTGTGACCACATTCAATAGTTGTTTCTGTAGTCATGTGGATAACTTTCGTCTGCGGCCATCATTAGCTGTTTGTCTGGTACTGATGATCTTTACCTGCTGTATTTTTTACCTTAGTGCTGGGCATAATCCCTCTAGGTTATTTATGCTTGTTGTGAACCTGTGGGAGTTGTCGACTAATTGGCTCGTCTTCACCTGCCGTAAACTTGGTTAATTGCTCATTTTCGTATAGTCTGAAGTTGACTAATTGGTTCGCTTTTCGTTACTTCTAATGCAATACCTGAAGGCTTAGCTAATTTCTGCTCCGCTATTTTCTTCGAACATGATTGGTTTGGGGACTTTTCTTGTTGTTTGTAGTGGAGTCGTAGTTACGAGTCGCACTTGAAGGTCACACTTGAAGGTCACACTTGAAGGTCTCACTTGAAGGTCGCACTTGAAGGTCACACTTGAAGGTCACACTTGAAGGTCGCACTTGAATGTCGCACTTGGGGGTCGCAGCAGTTGAGAGTCGCGGTTGTGATGTTTCCTGATAATCTGGGTGAATAATTCGCTAGAGACCAACGAGAAATTAAATTACTAATTGATTGTGTTAACACCAGAGTGAAGTTGTTATAGTGGACATTTAAATGAAGGTCTGATGTTGCGTTTATAATTTTGATTTCGGAAACTATTTTTTTTTCTCAATAAATCAAACGTCATCATTGTACTGAATAGAAATGAAACATAGACCTTTTATGTAAATAACCAAAAGAAGTAGATTTACTATTTCAGCAATTATGATATTGGGCAGAGTTGTTTACAGCGGGTACTTAGCTAGGGTACAGTATAACTCCTTAGCTATACGGATCCAACGTCGGGAAGGCCACGAGAGACAGACAGACAGACAGATGGAGACTAGAGTGGGCGAAACATAACTCAACAGGTCAAGATACAGTGTGCAGAGACCCCCCAAATTTGTTAGATAAAATCTCCTGGTGTCATCAAAGACGAAACGGAAAATACTTGTGGATACTGTGGACTTAGAGAGAGAGAGAGAGAGAGAGAGAGAGAGAGAGAGAGAGAGCACACATTTCTATACCAAATATCCATAATACCTAGAACTTCTCTTTGGGTATTTTTTTTTCCCCGCCTTCAGCTAACTAATGATCCTCTTAGTTCTATTTTGGTCTCAATCATCCCATCCCTCAGCAAAGGCTAGAAGACTCACCTCACAACTCCTCGATTCCTTACCCTCGTGCATGACTTCTTATCACCCCCTGTCTAGTGGATAGTCATTAAGGTAATTATGACCATTAACTCCTTCTGATGGTGAGTGATCTGCCACGACCCCTTACCTCACCTCATTGCCAACATATCTCACCCCCCTCTCTCGGAGTTGGTTATAGCTGTTGTGGTGTATGTTGGCTAATTGGCTCGTTTTCAAATACTGTAAACTTGGTTAATTGCCTCATTTTCGAATGGTCTGAAGTTGGGTAATTGGTTTGATATTGGCTGCTCATCATGTTGAGTTTTCGGCTCATATTTTTTTTAATTGGTAGACACTACACATTATTTTTTTCCCGTATTGCATTTAAGTCCAGAGTAGGTTTGTCTATTTTTGAGTGTTTTATTAATAATTACGTTAAATATGTTTGTTTTAACATTGAATTATGGTGATGTATTTATAAATCGTATGTGCGGTTTGTTGTAAGCAGATGTAAATATAAACTGGATTCTGTGTGTATGAATTGACAGGTGTTCGAACGCTCGATATATCCCCGAACATGACTCCTCCCCCTTGGTTAAGTGAGTCAGATCATTCCTTATATTATCCTCCCCGAGAGGTATAAGGCAGGTTGGAAAAGTCAAGGTAAGGCAGATGGGTTAGGAGGAAGACGTGGTAGGGTAGGAGGGGTAGAGTCGAGGTTGAGTAGGTGAGGAAGAGTCGAGGTAGGGTAGGAGGGGGTAGAGTTGAGGAAGGGTAGGTGAGATAGGGTAGGAGGGGGTAGAGTTGAGGAAGGGTAGGTGAGGTAGGGTAGGAGGGGTAGAGTTGAGGTAGGGTAGGTGTGCTGTCAGATTAACAAGGTTGTGTGAGAGTAAACGGACTATTTAGGTCGTAGAGCTTTGAGGTGAAACGTGGAGTGAGGCAGGGTGTGTGCTGGCCCCCATAGCTGTTCAGTGTATTCATGGACACACTGGTGAGGGAAGTGAATGCCTGGGTAACTGGGACAGGAGCGACACTGGAGTTGGTAGCTGGGGTGTGTGGCCTTTGATAACACGTCTCTACCTGGAGGATTCAGTGCTTTCTGTGGCGGACGACCAGGATCTGCAAAAGGTAGTGAATAATTGTTAAAAACAGAAATTTGAAGGTAAATCGGTGTATGAGTAATGTAATTCTTTTTTAGACGAAAGATTTTGACATTGATTAGGTAAAGTTTGCGAAAATGGAAATATAAAATTGAAAAAAATATAATGTGAAATTGTAGTGAGGATTGAGATACTGGGGAAAGTTAATAATTTTTTGCTTGGGCGTGTTTAGGAGGGAGAGTGGTTAGGGAGAGAACAATTCATGTGAGGAGAGAGATTGGAGAGCTTGGAGGTAAAGTGGGAACTTGGAGATAGTATAATTCTTCGTACATTAGCATATGACAATGAAACGAAGGCTTACAATGGCTCAAAGATGAGTCGGTTGAGGGCTGCATCTGGGGTGACTAGACTGGAAGGGTAAAATATATAGATAGTAAAGTGCTCAGGGTTTCTGGAATAGCAGAGGAGGCCGGGAGGAGTGAGTTGTGGAATGGATGAAGAGAGACTCACTGAAATGGTATGAACATGTGAGAAGGATAGAGGGGAGGACAGTGAAGAGGGTGAAATAATCTGAACATTTCTCCCCTCTTTCCAGTTTATTTCACCTTTTTTTTTTAGATTAGCCACCCTAACCTAACCTAACCAACCCCTAATTAGTGTTAGGGTGTTTAATCATCAGGTAGAATAAGTTTGGATGGGAACGAATCTTCAGGTGATCCAGAAGGTGTATGGAGGCAGTCTAGCAGGTGAGGAGATAAGGTAAACATGACGAGGTCCCTGGAGGAGTAAAGTATCGACTGTGAATGAAGAAAGTCCCCCCTTAGAGATAACATTACCAAGTGCAAGGTTATGGTGGGTAGGTCAGATGTGTCGGTGTTCCATGGAGTGTATCTGAAGACTCGCTGTTAGGTAAACCCTGGATTATGGCTTTCAAGGGTCGGTCTCTCTCTCTCTCTCTCTCTCTCTCTCTCTCTCTGTTGCCGTAGTTAACGTAATTTTCTCCCTTTTCTCCCACTGTTATGCTTCATCCTTCATTTATCTATTAATTAAGAAATATAATAAGCTCCATCAACAATTTCCTTCTCTTTTCATCCAAATCTCGCCCCATATTCTCCTAACTTTGTCTCAGTTCTCCGCTACTCCATTCCGTTTCTCCCATTCCTCATATCCCCCTCCTCCCACTCCACTATTCCCTTCCCACTCCTCTTCCTCCTCCTACTCCACTATTCCCTTCCCTCTCTCCCACTCCTCCTCATACCACCACAGCACCAGCCTCGACCCGGACTTGGTGACATACTGGCATAACAGGACGCCATATTCATAACCAACAAATTTGGTGAGAGTTAAGTTAGGGCAGCCGAGTTGTGGGTTTCACCGCCCGCTGATTCATTATAACTTCGGGAGATATTTGTTTCCATTTGACACAACTTGTAGCAACTTCAATGAAATGAGGAACTTGGTTTAAACTTAATGGTATCACATGTTAAGCTTGGCCTAGAAAATCCACCCCCTGCTTTTCCATTATTCAGTGGTATATTAAATGCAAGCTCTCATGAATCTGGCCTTGGACACGCACGTCTGAACTGAACATGTTGTATTAATTCACAAGTGTTGAGGAACTGTTTCTGCTTGTGTTAGACACACACACACACACACACACGTATGTATATATATATATATATAACAGCGTGTGAATGTACAGTATTCACAGGACAGTGTACTATGAGCCCCAGGACCTACAACAGCCCCATAACCCACCAGGAGTCGCCACACTATGGATCCACGTGTTGCTATAGGGACTGGTTGATGACCTGAGGGAACAGTTATCAAGGTAGGAGTATTATTTACTGCATTATGAGACGAGAATAAAATACCGGTACTTGTCAGCCATTGCTGTACAACAGTTATTGATTTATTTTACTACGTAAGGTTCTAGTGGGCCATGTAGAAGTTAGTACTAAACGTGGGTGAAGCTTTTCCTCTCGTTGCTCAGTGGTGCAGGTAGACCAGGTGTGGTAGGTAATCAATTAAGTGTTTCCCACTCCTCGGTGGCTCATATGTTATGAGGTATTGGCTGAGCTGAATTATTTTATCAACTCTTGAATTTTATCCGATATCATTTACATAAAATACGGAATTGCATACACTTACAGACTTACTCAAGGTCATGTGCCTACCATCTGTGTGATTGATTTTTCTCTTTGGTATCGAATTGACATTTTTGTGAGATTTTTTCGGGCCTTTTTTTTTTTGTTTTTGTTTTTTTTACAATACTCGTGTAATAGTAACGGGCTCTTAGGATTTTTTAGGAGAATTTTTACTTTTTTTTTCGTGCATGATTATTTCAACTCACATTTGTTATGGCATATTGTGAATGCATCTATCTAATTCTTTATACTTACCATGTGCATGATGTTAGTAGTATTTAATTCATTCTTTAGATAGATAGATAGATAAATAGATAGATAGATAGATAGATAGATAGATATTTTGTACGAGTCCATCACTTTTTCAGTAATCTTGTGTAATATTAAATGTCATTTCTTGTGAGATGTTCCAACTCCACTCGTCAATTTGTGACCTTTATAAAATATGAGTGTTTGGAAAATTGTATAGATGGATAAATAGAAAGATAAAATTATTAGAAGTCTTGATAGATTTTCAACCCAGTTTGTGGTCAGTGGTCAGACTTTCGGATAGATCTAAAACGTATTTCCACCATGTGAGTGACACGTGGATGTAAGTCTCAAACTTGAATTCAATTAATTCTTTCATGTGAAAAAGATCCCAGTAATATTTTTTTTTAAAGTGAGCAAATCCTTTTAAGTGAAAGTCAGACTATATTTGACGGGCACTTTTTCTTTTATTTTTTCGGCAGACTTATTCATGTAATCGTCCGAAAAAACTCCGTTGTTTCCATAAAAGAAATCTGAGTAAACTCAGTTCTTGAAGACTGAATTATAGTTTTACTCAACATTTAATTGGTGCCTAAAACAAATGTATTAAAAACTTAAGGTTTATTTTTCTTCTGGTATTGTATCACAATACATGACGTGAAATCAGACATATTCTAAAGCTGTAGTGGGGAAATTTTATCATTTAAGAAAATCTGGCTTTTAGTAAACGGAGATCAAATTGCATTTAGACGCGCTCCAACTTTTTGACAGCATCAGTGAAGTTGAACGGCGCTTCCTTTAGAGCGCCCGGTGGAGAAGTTTGATGGCGTTTGGTTCTCCTGCTAAAATATGCGAACGTTCGGTCATCCCTTCCAAAAAAATTTGGAGGTTTCATTCTCCTTTCCGAGAGATCAGGACAGTCTTGCCTTAGATGTGACATACTTATAAATTTGTGTTCTCCCTCCAAATGACTGTAACTTAACTTCAAAGTCCCTCTCCCTACAAGAGCTGTGGAGATAATGATGCTCCCTCCAAACAGACTTGAGAGACAAATCTCCTCTCAAAGTACTATAGAGAGATTCTGCTCCCCCTACAGGAGCCAAGGCTCCCCCTACAGGCTTCAAGGCTCTGTTGTAACCCTTAAAAAATCGCTGATGTTATGACTCCTCATAACACACTCCTCGCTAACAAATTTAAAACACGATTTTCTCCTCCCATAAGACGTGTAGCATTATAGGTTCCGCTCTCCCTACCGAGAAATGTGAGAATGTCGAGTCCTCCCTCAAAGAAATATGTAGATTTGAGTGTCCCTCGGTGGATATATCACAATCAAGGGGTCAGGATACACCGCCGACGTCATTTTCAAGCCCTATAATGGTCTGGGGATGGAAGTAGTGTGTACATCCTCCGTGTATTGAGAAGCGGAGGGGGAGAGCTACTTGTCCCTGGCTCTTAATGTTGATCTAAGTATACTGAGTGTTTATATACTGCCCAGTATATTACGATGTTTAGAGAACTAAGACACTATTACAGTATATCTTTCTTTAGTATATTTACTCATCCTCAACTGTAACCATATTTATTGATATATTTGTGATTATTAAGTAGATGTTTTTTTGTTTTATATATACCTGGTTAGGTAGAAGGTATGACGTGTTAGGGTATATGGAAAGGCTGTATCCAGTTATCAATATTTGGAACATAGTTGACATCACTCGACCAGAACACAACACAGCAGACATAACTCGACCAGAACACAACACAGCAGACATAACTCGACCAGAACACAACACAGCAGACATAACTCGACCAGAACACAACGCAGCAGGCATAACCCGACCAGAACACAGTATAGGAATAGATGGAACTCTTCACCTAAGAGAAAATGGTGCCTCAGAACCCCTTGCTTCAGTGGGAAAGTTTTGCTCACGGCGCCGCTACGAATCAATACCTTCCAGACTTTCTCCCCTCCTGTGTGGAAACTTTTCTCCCACCAACCATTCACAAAATATCTTTAAAACTTTGTGTTCGATAAGAATAAGAGGAGGAAATGTTTAGTATGGGTGGCAGAGAGGTGTGTGGGCAATGGGTTGGCAAGTCTCTTTATACAACTAGCATATAAATCAAGACCCCTACCTCTCTCTCTCTCTCTCTCTCTCTCTGTCTTCGTGTAAGAAAAAACTGTCACGGCTGATTTGCACACAAAGCCAAACCAGCTTTATTCAGGATTACAGTGTAGAATATTTATATTTTTATTTTTTTTACTGATAGGGAAGTCGTGGACGTGGGTTAAATTTTCATATTGTGTTGTGAGGTGGAAGGGAGACCGTGTGTGTGTGTGTGTGTGTGTGTGTGTGTGTGTGTGTGTGTGTGTGTGTGTGTGTGAGAGAGAGTGAGTGAGTGAGGTGTTAGTACCCTGCTGTACAAAGAGCCGTGTTGTATTCCAGTGACCCGCTAGCCCCTGTACACGACTGAACACATACTTGGGTGAGAGGTTTGTTTTGTACGTCTGGGTTCTAATATATTTTAACGTGTTTTTCATAACTTTGCTTTGTTTTGTTGATGAGAACTTTGGAGCCGTGAATAGGTGTGTAAATAGATT
The DNA here is from genome assembly GCF_018991925.1 of Homarus americanus. Classification (NCBI taxonomy): domain Eukaryota; kingdom Metazoa; phylum Arthropoda; class Malacostraca; order Decapoda; family Nephropidae; genus Homarus; species Homarus americanus. The sequence goes on from NW_024718545.1 coordinate 1,382,290, forward strand.
GCATTATTTACACTCGAAGTAGTGCTGTTAGTCTGTTAATTGACTAAATTTGTTGGTTATACGAGTAACTTTTTATGCTGCGTCAGCTTATGAAATAAAGATAACCTGCAGGAAAACCGTATTAGCTGAAATAAATAATAATTTAATCAATGTCGCCTGAACAATTTGGAGCTGTTGATGATGGATCACTGTGTGGGATTACTACTGGACAGGCTCTTATACTCGTTTCTTAATAAAGACTAAAACATACATGCACTCACGGACCGAACGCACATACACATGAACGCTCACGCGCGCATTCACTGGAGAGAAGACATGTTTTCTGACGTCCTGATGTAGCTGCCTGGGGTCAGCTCGTCAACCTCATTCCTTCCCCTCAACTCTCCTTCTTCACCCCCAGGAAAGCAATGACTGAAAAGAGACAATATCATTTTGAAATAAGATGGAAACAGTGAGGAACAATGGATACACGTGACACACAAGTGTTCCTTACTACAGACGAGGATCACGCCTGATACTTCCACCCACGAGTGTAATGGTAACCACCGTCAACACGACCACGTGGGAACAACTGAGGGTCACCTTCACCCTACAAGTGAGGTCCCACAACATCATCATAGGAAGTCCCACTAAACACCACGTGCCAGGTGAGGGCTCCCGCCGCACCCTTGTCTACTGCCAGACGTTGACAATGGATCCCTGGACGACAGTGTCATAGTACCACTGTAAACCATCATCCAAGAGGCACTCGGTACACTGGCTCCCTCTGATCATCGCTATCTCCAGCTACCAGTTTAGTGATAAACCTCTAACATCGTCCTTGCCACCTACCATCTTGAGACGGTTCCATGTGAAGGCAGCTGTTCCACACCACAGCTGCATCAAGCCGACGAGACCAGCCACCCTGCTGTACTTACTGTCAGTTGTCTGTTCACCCCATTTTTCCTCCTCATTTTGTACTAAAAGCTTAATTAATTGGCCCACTCCACAATTTCATCATCTGCAATCAATGTCATCTCTGTTTATTGAGTATATTAAGCTTTTACCTGCTACTTTCTCTTAATAAACGATTAACACAATATATAATAGGTGTGTCTACCCGTGGTGACCGGTGACTCCACTAAGACGCAGTCTCTTGATTTTCTTGAATCTCGACTAAATTTTCCTAACATTTATACATTTACACACACGACGACAATGATGAATAGTTACTACCAGCAAGACGGATCATAACAAAGGGCACTGACCTTACCCTGCATGGCCACCTCTTTCTTTGGGTAAATTTAAAAATATGCATAGATTTTTAGGCATTTTCCTTATATCTACTGGAACTGTTTATTAATAATTGTTCTTATAAGATTTATATTCAATTATGATTCGCTATTCCTGGTTTATACTTCATGTTATGCGAGTCTCAACATTACAGTGAGGCGGATTGTGTACTTTATTGATAAGCTCGTCTGTCTGAAGCTTCATTTGTAATTAATTTCTCCTACAGTCTCTCTCTCTCTCTCTCTCTCTCTCTCTCTCTCTCTCTCTCTCTCTCTCTCTCCCCACACACCCACTCACTCTCCTCACCCACCTCTCTCTCGCCCTCTCCCTCCCACACTCCCATAGTTAGCGTTGAATCACCGCAGAGTGACACCCGGCGCGAGGGCTCGTAACGTGCCTAACAACTGGAATTCCTGGGTAGTTGGCGCTGGTGTAAGGGGAACGAGGGGAGATCAAACGAGCCAATTAGCCTTGCAGATGAATGGATGACGTAGAGAGATAGGGGAGGGGAGGGAGGAGCCGTAGTACCTCGCTGACGTTCTTGTTCCATCTACCAAGCTTTCTTTCTTTCTTTCTTTCTTTCTTTCTTTCTTTTGTATGACCCCTTTCCCCGTAGGTATTATCCCTCTCCCTTTATTATCTTCTCTTATCTATAACACCCTTTCTTTAGTCCTGTCTTTACCTTTCTCTTTCTTTATCCTGTGTCGCTCTCTCCCATATGATTCGCTTTGTGCTACACAGATCACGGTAATTGGTAAGCCGTCTCCCTCCTCCTCACAATATCGACATGTTACTGTTAACAATAATAGTAATAAATGGATGTGGTAATTATAACTACTATTGATTATATTTAAGGTACCTCAGCTGCTACTATTGTCACTGCTAGCGTTAATAATACTAATAATAATGATAACAGTAATAATAATATTCATAATAATAGTATCGCTATTTGTTGTAATAATAATAATAGTAATAATAATAATACAGTAGTAATAATAGTAGTAAAATAGTAATGATGATGATAATAGTACTTATAATGTTACTGCTAATAATGAAAATCTAAATAGAATATATCTCTCTGGCCATAGTCTTCACACCGGCTGTTAGTTACCATACTGTGGGTCGCGTTGTGGCCCCAGCGCTGTCTGCCTCCCACGCGACTGTCTGATTTATGCACCATTATTATATCCGGGTTCCTATTTTTTTTTTGTACATTACTTATAAAGAAGAGGTAATAAAACCATGCTTATAGCCAGCTATTTTTTTCTAATGGTAACAGCTGGTGGTTTTGTCCGATACATTATTCTGGACAGTAGTTTTTGTCCAATCTTACTCGTACGTTTATCTTTTATCAGATTTCTTTTATTTTTTAGTATTGTTTTAGTTCATCGCTTATATTTTTTATAATAGATATTAATAGGAACGTCTTAGGAATTTTTTCTAACCATTGGAACGTTATAATGAATGAATAGTTTATTGGTTTGATAAGACACACACACACACACACACACACACACACACACACACACACACACACACACACACACACACACATACCCACACCCACACCCACACACACACACACACACACACACATACACATAACTAGTGGGTTGACAAGATATAGGACAAAGATTGGGTGTAGACTGTCACTTGCAGGAACACCTAACACTACACCTTGGCTGATAATAACGTTTAATTAAATCTTCCGATGACATTATGTGGCCGTTCACCAACCTCATGATATATCAGAGCAACTTTGGGTCGAATCCTCGCCTCCTTGGTGCTGAGGCCGCTTCTCCCCCTTTCTTCTGATGTGACTAATGACTCTCCTCTCTCGCCCCAAGCCGTAGAGCTAAACTGATAATACCGCATTATGAAAACCTCGCTGCTCAAGGACGTGTGATAAATGACCTCTCATAATTACAATTAGCCAGCGCCACCATGAGGAACCCGAATATTAGAGGGATAATAACTCAGGTACATCTTTTTCCATTCCTGTGTGGGTTTTATTTCTCGGGTGTGTGGGTGTGTGTGTGGGTGTGTGGGGGGGGGAGTGGATGGGTGTATGTGTATGTAAATGTGTATGTGTGTGTATAAATGTGTTTGTATATGGGTGGTTGGATGTGTGTGAGTGTATATGTATGTATGTGTGCGTGGGGGGAAGGGTATGGTTGGTGTAAATGTGTGTATTTGTGGGGTGTCTTTTACTATAACCATCAAGGTCTCGAGATTAAATGCGTGATTAATTGTCTCCGTCACCAGGTCGATCTGTGATGGTTTAGCGAGAACAATTTTATTCCTGTGTGAGGGAGGGAGCGGTAAGGGCCAAGTTCAGGGTGAGGGAGGGAGCGGTGAGAGCCAAGTTCGGGGTGAGGGACGGAGCGGTGAGGGCCAAGTTCAGGGTGAGGGACGGGCAGGAGGCCAAGTTCAGGGGAGGGCCAGGGTGAGGGAGGGAGCGGTGAAGTTCAGGTGTGAGGGTGAGGGACCCAAGTTCAGGGTGAGGGAGGGAGGGTTCAGAGGGGAGCGGTGAGGGCCAAGTTCAGGGTGAGGGAGGGAGCGGTGAGGGCCAAGTTCAGGGTGAGGAAGGGAGCGGTGAGAGAGAGAGACAGCAACAGAGAGAGAGAGAACACGTGGGTCAGTATGAAACATGAGAAAAGAGTCGGTCTTATCTGCATTACGTAAGAGATGACTCCTGAATATTCTCCCCTATAGCTCAGGTGTATTCTCAGGTATTATAAAGGTCGTGGAAATATTTGATGTCACCCGAGACGATCTTCTTAACAACAACACCTGTATATTTATGGTTCCTTCCTCCTCTTATCCCCTCTTCTTCCTCCTATTACCTCCTCCTCTTCCTCCTATTACCTCCTCCTCTTCCTCCTATTACCTCCTTCTCTTTCTCTTCCTCGTCGTCATCGTCCATCTCTACCTCCTTTTTCTTCCCCTCCTCGTCCTCTTCTTTCCCTACACCATCTCCTCCCCATCCTTTTCCCCCTCCTCTTTCTCCTCTTACATTTCCTTCCTCCTCCTTCATTCTCATATCGTACATTGTGGGTTAACTTCTTCCTGAATTATGTAATGTTTATTTATTGATTTGTGTTTCGGGTCGCCTAAAGCTTAGTCTCCCCACCAAATTTACCTTAAGATTAATACCCTAAGGTTAACCTAATCCAACCCATCTTAGCCTAACTTACCTAACCTAACTCAACCAGGTAGCATTACGGTGTTAATTTATCTGGTGAAATAATCTCGTGGTGGGGGGGGGGGGGCTAATGTTCAGGTGAAATAAGCTGGTGATGATCTTCAGGTGATCCTCTTTTCCCTGAAATACGAACAATTGAATATCATTGGTGGCACTGCGAGTAGAAGGGTGGCGATCGTTTGTTTGGCGTAGTTAACTCAAGTATGTCATTATTTCGTGGAAGGGAACGACAGATGCTCTGGATTGCTCGTGCTGGTGTTGTTGATCGTTCGTACTGGCGCTAGGACCAGCTTGTTGGCGGAAACTACAATATTAGCTCAGCTCTTATCCTCCCCGAGTGTTTGTGATGCGTCGCCGGGTGTAAGTGGTCGCTCGTGCTGGTGGTGTTGATCGCTCGTGCTGGTGTTGTGAACAGCTCGTGGTTGAAGGGAGTTACAAAATTCGTCAGCTGCTCCAACGCCCGTGTCTTGTTTTCCTCCGTCCGTGCATCATTGTTATGGAAATAATACGTACAGCCACTGCATACTCATTAAGCCTGGTGTATTTGGGTTTCCGCTGACGTCTGTGTGTTTCTGGGGATGTGTGTTTGTGTGTTTGTTTACTTATGTGGAATTTGATATTGTATTTGTTTGTTTGATTGTTTGCGTGTGTGGGAGGGGAGGGTATATGAGTGTGGGGGGAGAGGGTGTATGTGTGTGTGGGGAGAGGGTGTATGCGTGTAGGCCCCTGTAGGAGGAGGGTGTGTTTGGTGGGTGTAAATAAAGAACCGGTTATGAGTGAATTCGCCACACGAAACCTTCATATCATGTGACTACAATAACAACAATTCACTCATAGTACCTCGCTCACAACTCACTATTTCACACACACACACACACACACACACACACACACACACTGCTAGGCTGTTCCTCTCAACCCACTTCCTGACATTTCCTTGACGTCATGTTAAAGGATTCCTCCAGACGTGACGACGATATAATGACGTCTAGGAGGTTGTGTGTGTGTGTCCTGAGGGAGTTATTATTAATCTTTTTATGTGTTGGAATGTTGAAGAATTGGCGAAACTTGAAGAAATATTTGATTAATAAAGAGAACGATGCGTTTAACTGTTGGAGATGGGCTTGGAAAGTTCTGAGAGATTACGGTAGATTTAATTTTTAACTATTGTGTCTGTATTGGCGATTAGTCGGATAATTTCTGAGTGATTGTAAGAAATTGGTTTACTGTTGGAGAAAAATGTTGGATGATTGAACAAGTTTTCAGAGATTGTGGTAGAGTTAGGTTCAGTGTTAAGGATCATGTGGTGGAGTAAGGTCACTGATGGAGACCAGTTGTAAAAGGGACACGTACTCTTGTGTTGGAGAAATAGTAAAGCTACTGTTGGGGGTAAATAATACGAGTTGGAATGGACAAGTTTGGGAGGGGTGGAGTCACTGAGCCAATGTAGGTGGTTTAAAATCAGGCAATTTGTTGAAGGTCCCTGAAGGAATCGAGAAACATGACACTAAAAACATGATGAAAATATTATAAAATTAGTGAGATTTTTAAGCGAAGTCGAGACGTAATGAGGCAATACCTGCAGAGAGAGAGAGAGAGAGAGAGAGAGAGAGAGAGAGAGAGAGAAAGAGCAGCTTCACAGGGAGTATTTTACAAGCGAGCTCTGAATATGACTTCAATATTTACAGAATAATCGCGAAATGTGTCGAGAAAATGATGAAGATGCGATTTATTATGTATGGAAGTTTATTGACAAAATGAAAATTAATTTCGTTCGTTCTGTCAACAGCCAGACCAAGTGATTAATTAATCCGCTTGAGCCTAACCTCGGATATTTGGCCATCTGAAACCCGGCATAGCAACGGCATGTCAAGGCGAAGAGGCAGTCAGACAGATGTGTTTGACAGGAAGAAAACTCTGCAGATAAAATACATGATAGGATGACAGACAGAAACCAGACACAGACAGACTAAACACCTCAGACGGACAGACTCTAAGACACACAGACAGACAAATGGATATATAGGTACAGAATGGTAGGACAAGTACGTTATATATGCAGACAGACACACAGACAGTAACCAGACAGACACAAAGACAGCCAGATTAAACCTCAGATGGACAGACTCTTCAGAGACATATAAACACACAGACAGACACTCGCATAGACTGAGGGATATACTATAATGAGACAGAACTACAGACACATCGAGAGACAGAAACAGTCACAGAGAGAGAGACAGAAACATACACAAAGACAGACAGACATAGGACCTAAAATCTCATAGACAAAGAAACGTAACCCACAGACAGACAAAGAAACGGACGAAAATGAACAGTTTGTGAAGACCTAATGAATAACTTAACGAACCCAAATACAAGAGGCGACAACTTGTAAATGTCAATGATTTGTAAATTTAAACAATCCTTTTATTTCATTTTATTTTTTCCCTAGTTTATAATCATACACTCCACAGGGGACACGTTTCATACACCCTACATGACATACACACACACATACACACACACACACACACACACACACACACACACACACACACACACACACACACACACAACAACAACAACCTGGTAATATGAACAGTTGTAATGCAGCTGTTATCTTCTCATCGCATCGTTTATTCTAGTAATTCGACTCCATGTAAGCATTTAATTTGACTCCTTTTTTCACTTGTAATTAATTGCGAAGTCAACATTAAAAAAATGCCTTAGGAATCACGAATTACATGACGAGAAGTTACGGTGTGCTGCAGACAGGAAAAATCAATATCATTTTAGATTTTTATTTACGTGTCTCGAGTGATAAGACCTTATTTAATGTCCACTTATATTTTTCTCTTATCTCTGTTTATTTTTATTTTTTTAAGTTTTCCCTTATTGTTAAAATTTGATTAGATTGATGCCTGTCCTTATTGATTTTATATATAAGTTAGTTTTACATTTGTTTAATTAGTAAAATAAACGAAACTCCTTTATTACTAATTTATATTATTATTGTTGTTGTTGTTAATATTATTATAAGTTTGACATTAGTTAATTTATTCAATTAAAAGATGGAAACTTGTAGCGCTAAGTTATTTATCTTAGCTTAAACTCTTACTACTTACAAGACACTGAACATGGTCTTTATAACCACCTGTCATTTTTAATTAATTTACCTGTCCACCTAATCACTAAATAGTGTATAATCTCAACAGCATTAAAGGTCACACGAGCAATTGTGTTGTTACGTACTATTAATTTCACGTCTTTCAGGGGAGAGAAGGTCAGGGGGGCAGTGTACTCCAGTGAAATTAGTCTTGTTAAGTCCGTAGGGTTTGTTGTATTGGGTCCGTAATATACATGAACCAAGTGTGTGTGTGTGTGTGTGTGTGTGTGTGTGTGTGTGTGTGTGTCATCCGTGGTAGCCATCATGCTTCACTCATACTACTACCATACTTTCACCAACACCACCATACCTGCACCACCATCACATGAAGTGCTGCTGTGTGTGGTGAGGATGAATAAGGCCTCAAGCTTTTCATCCACATATAAATTGAGAACGATATTTTGTTCACTCTTTCCCTGGGCCTATGGGGAGCAGTAGGCCTATCGCGCTGTCATCTTCAGATATGGTTCAGAAGGGAAGACGTAATTCTATTGTATATCTCCAGAGGGAAAAGTAATAAACATTTGTATGTCTCTTTCTCTTTTTCTCTCCTCTTTCTATTTATCTCTCTCTTTCCTCTTTCTATTTCTCTCTCTCTCTCTCCTCTCTTTCTCTCCCTTTCTCTGTCTCCTCTCTCCATCTCTCTCTCTCAAAAAAAAAATCGACGAATCTGACTATAAAATGTAAAATAGTTTTCAACGATTTATAAAAAGAATTGCATCTCATATTTTTCAATTGTTGATGAGGAGAGTAATTGCTAATCTAGTAAACGAGCTTAAAAACCTTAGTTAGTGAAGCGCAGTAATGTGTTCTAGCATCAGGGGCGAGTTGTAAAGCATAGAGGAGTGTGAATTTATATGAGGAGATTATCACTGATTTTTCTCTTGGTCTCGTCTGGTTTTGTTTTTCTTCTCATATCCATTTTTCGTTTTTCATTCCCTCTTTATTCCTGCCTTTATTTCATTCTCGGTGTGTATTTGGATCTCGTTGTATTCTCTCTCTCTCTCTCTCTCTCTCTCTCTCTCTCTCTCTCTCTCTCTCTCTCTCTCTCTCTCTCTGGACAGTAGTTAAGTCAGTTCATGAATGGTTGAATCTTTGTTGCTATTTTCTTGGGAGGTGTTCTCAGGGCTGTTATAGTAAATATGTAAATTTTATCCATCAATTCAGTTGCTAATAATGTACGGGTCTCCTTCGTACCTCCTGGCCAGTTTGTTTGGACACACATTGATAACTAATCCTTGCACTGATCACTTGAATGTTTTGCTGATAAATCCCGGTATCGTGAGGTAAGGTCTGTTATACACACCACGCCCTTTGTGACCTCTACTTTGTAATCCATTTAGCGCTACCGCTCACAGGATGAGTATGGGGTGCACAGTAAACTAGCCCTATATGTTGCAAAATTTAAAAATTCGCTTGCTTGGACCACCCCGCCATCCTCACACCCCCGCCACCCTCACACCCCACCACCACCCTCACACCCTAACCACCACCCTCACACCATCACCCCACCACCCTCACACCCTTCACCATCACACCACCCTGTCACCCCACCACCACCCTCACACCCCCACATCAGTAGTCAGCTCCCGTATTTGCCTCTAATGTGGCAGAAAAGGAACAAGACTTCCCTCTCCCACTGATTTTTGGTGGCACTTTGTACCTCGCTGTGAAATAGAATACCTAATGAGTCTAATTCATTTTGCTTGTCATGGCAAACTATCTTCTTTTTTCTCTCTCTTTTCCTCCTCCTCTCCCCCTCTCTCCACCCATCACACTGTATCAACAGATATGAATATGATGTATGCTAATGCTCAGGAAGACCACGCTGCAATTTATTTTATTTTGTTAGAAGAGTGGAGGTTTTATATATATATATATATATATATATATATATATATATATATATATATATATATATATATATATATATATATATATATATATATATATATATATATATTCAAAACACCCCAAAGTTATTTTAACCATATATATCATCATGCCAGGTTAGGGGACTATGCAGCAGTGAGTGAACATCGTGCTTTGACATATAGCCACGAGCTCTTTGGTGTACTGTACTGTAGGTTCAACACAATTTTGAAGGAAGAGTATCATGCTCCCAAAGGACCAGCCAAAACTACTATTTTACGCATTATAGACACGTGGGAGACAACAGGCAGTGATAAAACTCATACTATAGACCACAGTGAGGGGCCTTAACTTGTCAGGAGTGAGGAAAATATTGATCGAGCCAGGACAAGTCTCGGAAGCGCCCACAGAAATCATCAACGTAATTATCAGAAGTGTTGTGGATCCCGTGTACAAGTGTGATGAAAGTAATGTACCAAGACTTGAAACTGTGTGTGTACAAAGTGTAGATACTCCTGAAGTAAACCCAACAAAAAGTCACCAGACTGAGATAACGAGCAGACAAATATCATCGAGAATTGAAAATGATTAGACTCTCCCACACAGTGTCGTATTTATTGAGGATTCCAACTGCTATCATCATAGTCAAGTTACCAAACAAATCACGAGGTTATGAGCCCTCGTCAACACCACAGCTGCATCCAGGTTACAAGACCAGCCAGTCTGATCACCGAGTAAACTATCAAATGCTAGTTAATTGGTACGTTCATCCCCATTTTCCTTCCTCTTTTTGTACTGAACGCTTTTATTAATTGACCTCTTCCACCGTGCAATATAAATCACGTTTGTTCATTGTGTATTTGCAACTTTTGGCGGCTGTTTTCTCTCGTTAACCATTATTAGTGGTATTGCTATTTAATTCATTTTCTTTATTATTATTGTAGTTTTTGTGGTTATTGTTATGGTTGTCATTGTTGTTGTTTTGGTTTGTTATTGTGGTGGTTTTGATTTTCTTTGTTGTTTTGGTGGTTATGGTTGCTGCTATTGTAGTTTGTAGTTGTGATTGTTTTGACTATTGGTGTTGTGATTGTTGCTGTGGTTGTTGTGGTTATTGTTGTGATTGTTATTGTTGTGGTTTGTTGTAATTGTTATTATTGTGGTTGTTGTAATTGTTGTTGTTTTGGTTGTTGTTACTCATAAGCATTAGAAATACAACACCAAATAATTCGATATATCAACACATTAGCTAACACAAAGAGCGAAGGACGTATGAATACATTAAAAAAAATAGAGGCCAAATCAGCTCATTATAACAAATATAATTGCGAAACTGAATTAATTAATATGGTATTGTAGGTTTATTAACATACAATTGCAATTAGATTCAACATGGGAAATTGTTTGAGTTATTTACAGAGGATATGAACTTCGTCTTATCAAATATGAATGTGATAATGTTAATTTACTAAGATTAGTGTGTGTGTGTGTGTGTGTAATAAGAGGAAATAAACAGTACAATCAAACGTTGAGAAATGAGACACTTTAAAGGGAACCGAACAGAGGAATGAGAACAAACGGGAAATATTTTCAGGTGAGAGTAAATTTATGTTGACATGAGATAAAGATAAATTTCAAATTCGGCGAAAAGCAGAGGTTCACGATATTATAAAGACCCAGGACGAGTATAGTGAATGACGTGGGAACTACACAGTCAGTGGCATATATCATCAAATGAATATATAATACAAGTCTTAGAAATTTAAATATTCTTTAGTAGAAGTATAATAACAATAAGTGTGTAGAGTTCCGCAAGAGAATTCCATATCAGATAATTGACGATAATGATGCTACTAATACTACTACTTCTACTACTACAACTACTACCACCACTACTATCACCACTACTACCACCACTACTACCACTACTACTACAACTTCTACTTTTTATTACATGGCCTCCAACCTTTCCATATATCAACACATTAGCCACCATTTTATTACCTAAATATCCTAATACACAAGTAAATACCATAGCTGAGTTTGTTAAGCCGCAAATCCATGCAGCATTCAGTGACTGTTGCCTCATAATCAATGTCTGTGACTTCTTTTGGCTTAGGGGCCGATGATCCAATGCCCTGAGGCAAAGCAATGCAGACCTAGGTAGAGAGAATGACAGTCGACATCTCAACCAGGCTGTAACGTAACTTTTGGGCTTCTGCTTCTGTTTACATAACACCTCGGCCAGTCTTGCACAGAAGCATTTTGCACTTGGTTCCATCCCACCAGATGTTGTAAACACCAGAGAGTGAAACTGCCTTGATCAACATTCTGAATTCCCTGCGCTACGCCCTGTTCTTGTCGTCCTTGTTCCTCGAGAGACAGGTTACGGGTGACATGTGGTAATGGGGTCGAATATTCTAATATCAAAGAAGGCTCGTTGTCTCCACATCCACAATCCCCGAGCACTGACATCCACCCAGGCTTCGTTGGATGTGTTGGAAATCCTGTGACGGAGATCCTCACGGTCCAATGGAGGGAGGGGCGGTTCCACCGTGACGTCGTGGCAGATTTCCTTCAGCATATTCGCTGTGAAATCCCTTACTTCGTCATGCCTCATGCATACGAAGCCCCCCTCCTTGCGCACCATGGCATGGTCGATGTCGTAGGATGAGCCTCTACGCATTGGAAGGGCATGCCTTCCACCGGCCAACCATACGCCAGAGCAATGTTATCTGTAAATTCTTGTTTGTTAAGGATGAAGCCCTTTGCTTTTATCGACAATGTTGTTAGCCAGTTTGAGGCGCACACCTGCGCTATAGCTACTTTTTTCTCAAGTTCGCCGACAATTGCTACATCAATTGTTGAAGTTTTTTCACTTTGGGTGTGCTGCCTTTTTGTCGTAATAGAACATCTAATCTTGTTTAATTCGTTGGTATCCACCTGACTTGTATTCTCAGCTACTGTGTGCTCAGTGGGGGCTGTCGTGAGCTTGACAGAGTTCTATGTTCAGTGGCAGCAAGCTCCTCTGGATTAGTTATTCCCTTTCCTCCTAGTCTCGGTGGTAGTGCAAGAAGTGACCTTTCTGCTGGGGTTAAGTGAAGGCTTTTCACAAGTGTTGAAATAAAAGCGATTATGATGGCTTCTTCCAGAGGGTAGAGGAGGGGTCCGATATCGGGGATAGTGCGCGTCATGTAGTTCCAGCGATGGTTGACTCAATGGGTGAATGCCCCAAACGCTGCATGTGGCGAAGTTTTAGCAATATCAGACAGACCTCGGATTTCCTTCACCCACTCATTTGCCATTCCCGTTACGTATTCGGTCTTGAAATCATTCGTACAGATTACTGCACCTAGGTGTCTTTAGTCGTCCTTTGTTATTTTGACCTCACTTCCGCCAACACCTCTATAGCCCAGTCATGGTGTTCTGGCTTCGCAATGAGGAAGGACTTGCTGGCATTTGGGTGGTACCCTGTTTGTGGACCATGTGATGTTATCAGGTCTCACCACTTATTGATGGCCTCTATCTTCCTGCCCCTGTTTGGTCATCAGCATATGCCACTTTCTTGACCTTGGTTGTTTAATAGTTTATTGTATGTTGTTCCCTCAGTTGACTGTATGGTGGTATTTCCTCTCAGGGCCTTGAAGCTTGTTATATAGAGGTCTGATGGGTTCTTATAGTTGTTTTCAACATACATTGCAAAGCTTCGACACCTGATCTTGATTTTGTGCAGTTTATTATGTTGAATGTATTAAAAGCGCCCTGACATCATCATTGACCACCTCCATTATGCATTTTCCAATGATCCGTCTCGGCACTTTCCCCACCCCGATATGCCTACATCCTGGATTTTTGTCCAATGGGATGAGGCGGCTGGCCATTAGAGCTTGTAGGTGATGGTACCTAGAGGTTGTCAGCTTTCTTGCAAGGTCGGCGGTAGCGTTGCACAGATCACTTGCTGCGTCGCCAAACTTGTTAGTGCTGAGGATGACTCTCCATCCGTCTGCATGCAGGCTTGAAGGGCTTGCCCCCTCCCTGTGGCGAAACTAAATTACAATAGACATTCACCAATTCATCAATAACTCTAATAATCATAGAGAAACAAATAAGATATGAAAAAAAGAGAGAAAAAACAGAGGGAAAATTAATCTCTTAGTATTGCCGAGGAGGATAAAGGGAGATGATGGCAGTGCAGGGAAAGTTTCAGGCGTGAGGCGACGTGAGGAGAATGTAGGTGGATTTACCAAGAGCCTCTCGCCACCAGACCTATATATGCTGCTGACCACGACTTGAGACGGTGGAAAAGCAACACAGATTGGGTGTGTGGAGAATGCTGATGACAGAGATCGTGTTACAGGGAGGAATAAAAAAATAAAGCTCATGTCTATTGCTTAAACGTTGAAGGAGAAATCGAATTCTGTTTGGACGATCAGAAGGACGTGTATTGATGATGATGGTGAGTGTTCGGAGAGAGAGTTGAGTTGATAGTGGCGAATGAAATGACAGAATCTCACCTTCCGAATGATTATGATGATGTTGAATATATTTATATAATACGAGGATAAATCAAATGCAGAAAGTAAACAATGACCTAATGTTGATGAAGATATGTATAATGTATAGAGTTTAAATAGTAATTATGGAGACACTTCAAAAAAGAAACTTAGCTCTCTGCATTCAGGAGATCTTTTTTTTACTGTGTGGATACTTCTAACTCATCTCCAGGTATTGTGGACCGAGACGCCAGTAACCATCCAGTACGTGTATGGACTGGACGCTGGGCTGAGCTGGGCGGCGGCTCTTGGTGTGTGTGGAGCGTACAAAGTAATGGTAACTCTTGAGGATCTAAACGAGCCTGTGTGTGTGTGTGTAAGGGGGGTATGTATGGGTATATGTGTTTGTGAATATATGTGCTTTTGTGTATGTGTGTCTGTCTGTTTTCCTCCCTCCATCTGCTTGACGTATGTCTGTTTATAACCATCAAAATATCAAAGGTTTTATTAAATAAGCCAAGTCAACACACGTCCTGAGACACCAATAACGGATATCAAGAATTTCTCCAAAACTAAACGACTCCGAGACGCTAAGTCCAACACGATGACAGGGTAACTTTTTAAAAATAAATTGTGAACACTAGAGCGAACTGACGTACACAAGTAGTAGTGTGGGACGAGGTAGGAAGGGGAGAAACTGTATTGCCTGTTCACACACACACACACACCTTAACGAGTGTCTAGGTGGAGTGAGGCGTATGGAGAGGGTGCATAATATTATCCCACTCCTTAGTATATGGGTAGAGATTCACAATTGACTAGTTGCTTGTGGTAGAAGATGACGTTTGGAGGGAGTTTGAGCTGCATTTTTTATTTGACTCGCTAGAGAATATTCCTTTATTTTTTTTATTGTATTATTTTCATTTCTTGGTTTGTTCATTAATTTATCATCGCTTGTAGTGAACATTAGGGTAAATTTGTACATGTTTGAGTGATGTACTTTTGTTTTCTATTTCTTAGTGTATTTTTTTTTTACTCGTCTTCCATTAGTTTTTTTTTTTTTAGTTTTTCCCCTTGTTAATAGTTCCTTTGGCCAGTTTTCTCATCCCGGCTCTCTTAATGCCAGCCGGACAAATAGCCTTTTCAGAGCACCACAATCACATACAATTAACCAATCAGTGATCAATTTTCACGAAGGAAAGTGACCTCGCTACCTCAACTAATGTCCAGACTGACTCAGGCCACTGTGAGGTCTGGTCATTTTGTGATGATCTGGCAGAATGATTTACATTTTTAACTCTCAATAGAATTCCAGTTTCGTTCATTACCTTCATATGATTTGATTCACGGGAAGTATGATTCGATTCTCTGGAAATAAGACTCAAATGTGTTGGGATATTCTGAAAACGATAAAACAAAAAATACTATTACTTTTCGTTTTAGGATTTATATTTTAAGATTTATACACAGTTGGGGGTAAATATATTGTTTATTTTTATTATTTCATCTGTTATTCTAATTATTTTCTTCCCTTGGTTTTGTCTTTATAATCACTGTCTCTATTACCGTGTACCCTGTGTCTATTGCCGTGTACCCTGTGTCTCTATTACCGTGTACCCTGTGTCTATTGCCGTGTACCCTGTGTCTCTATTACCGTGTACCCTGTGTCTATTGCCGTGTACCCTGTGTCTCTATTACCGTGTACCCTGTGTCTATTGCCGTGTACCCTGTGTCTCTATTGCCGTGTACCCGCCCCAGCGTGAGTTACAGAAGCTTAGTTCCAGGTCAACAAACGCCTAACACATCATAGGATTAAAAGTATTCAGTTATATTATTTCATTACTTCTTTCACTCAAATATTTCAAGGCTGGAGCAGTTGATTGAGGGTTACTGTTAGCCTTAGTGTACGGGGTCATCTTACCTCTGAACCTGAATAAAATCGTAAAAATGGCGTCCCCGTAGTGAAGAATTTAATAAGAAAAACAATCATGAGAAAATAAAGAATACAGTATGGTCTCCTTCCATATATTTCTCCACTTTGGTATTCTTGTAAGGAAGCCACAAAAGAGTGCCAGTCCATTTATCTGTGTTTGTATTTTCCTTCACTATATTACGGCTGGGAAGAAATTTCTTTTTTCACTGGTACAAGCAATTTCATCCTTTTAACATACATGAAATTCTAATATAATTCGCGTGGTTTGTTGTCATGGAGAGAGAGAGAGGAAAGGAGGAGAGAGGCACAGACAGAGAGAGAAAATAGACAAAGAGAAAAACAGAGAGAGAGAGAGAGAGAGAGAAATAGGGATATAACTAGAGTATGAGAGTGAAAACGTTATTAAGTTAGAGTATATTCTATTTTTTATGATATTTGATGAAGGAATATAAGTTAGCGTGAGTCACAAAAGTAAAGCATCTTGACATTCATTTGTGAAGACTAAGGTAGACCAAGAGCATTGTGAATCGACACAGTTGGAAAGGAGAATAAGAAGAAGGGAGATAGGAAGAGCAGAGGATGGGGGGTGGGATAATACTGGAGGATGAGTGACAGCAGCAGAGGAGTAGCCCAGGAGGAGGAGGATTGTGGAGTACCGTGAAGTGTGACACACAATAACTTTAACAAATATATTTTCTTTCAGTTTCTAAAACTTTTTTATCTATACTAACTTGTGTTCGGAGGTAAGCGTTGACTTTACACCTCAGCTGACCACCGATTAATTGTCTGGTTTGTATGTTTAGGGAGGTGGGGGAGGGATGGACCCAGCGAATTTGCCTTTTAGAAATTTCGAGGCCGTCAGTCTGTGTGGCCTATAAGTGGAGTGGACTGTCAACATCACGCGACTGTAGATACATTCTCTCGTGATCTTATGCAAGGTGAAATACATATGAGCAACATGTGAGCACATATGCCGAAGAGAGCTCATCCCTGAATTAATAGATAAGTAAATAAATATAAAGTATAAAAGCAAAATTTTAAATAATTTGTCTTTTTTTTTCAGATTTTGGTGCTCCTCCGTGAAGCCACTCACAGTCACCGTCGCACTGGGACTTGTTCTCATCTGCTGCAAGATTCAGCAGGCCGTCGTCTGCCTCAGGGTAATTCAATTCAGGAATGTCTTCCGTCAAACTAAGCTTCCAGTGCTCAGCGACCTATGGCGAGATAGTCTGTAACCAGCTGAAGAAATGCTGTTTCCGCCACTCGGTAATCTATTTACAGTGAAGAGGAAGCTTGAAACATTAGTAGAATATCATCCGAGGGGCTCTTGTGTTAGCTCACCTGGAAAAGAGAAGTTGGGGATACTGTACTTGTACAAACACCTCTCTTTAGCTTCATCTATAGGCCTTGCGGCACCTCAGGAACAGTATGGATCCAAAACGCTGAATACTAAGCACTTCAGGTAAACGAGCAGGCAATGTCGTCGTCACTGCATTCCACAGCCTTCACTTTCCCAACTGTAAAGTTAGGTTCCAATTCACAGTTGGGTGGACTTTGGGGGGCGGGGGGGGGGAGGGGTCACTGACTGAAATAAGTGCCCATTAAGATAGGCGGTGAGAGCTAAATCCACTCGGCCGCCGCTATTGCTATAAGTATCAACAGAAACACTACAGAACCATTCAAATTAAAAGTAAAAAGAAGGGGGGGGGAGATAAACTAGACCAGACAACGAAGAATCCTAAGGAAGAGCCACTCAACTTCCTCCCTCGTAAAGGATCGACCAGCATGAGCAACAAACGCCTTCCCGGAGGACAAAACACAGGAAATTCTGAACACGGCCAGACTGAGTCAAGTGGAAGACACTCTCACTGTCGTGTAAATTAACTGCACCTCTGATTTTTGGGGCGTGGGCCACCTGTTGCGATGGGCCGGATTCCTATCAAGGGTTTCTTTCCTCTCTTCTTGATGTTGATGTATTTTGTCCCTGTTTCTTCCTCTCACTGTCACGTGGGGGACGTGATGGATGCTGGGCTATTTCTGTGCGTGAGGAGCATCTTGGTTTTTTGAAGGAGAGAAATTCTTACGATGGAGGCAAATGTTTGAGAGAGGAATTATTTTTGCTAGAAGGAAATTTCTCTGGTGGAAGTAGACTTTTCTGTGGAAAGGAGATTGTTTTACCTTTCTGTGAAGAGAGATTTAGCTGAGTCAGACAGCTATACTTAATGAAGTTAAGCTTTAGTTGGTACAGGAACTTTTTGGGTGATATAAGAACTGACAATGAATTGGTCCAGAGAAATGTCGTTAACCAGGAAATGATCTATTGAGACACGGAGATACGAGTATATAGTTACGAGGGGCGGTCAAAAGTTGTGCGATTCCGGGGCAATAACAAGGCTCTGTTTCTCCGGTGATGTAAGACTGAATGATTGGATAATTATGTCACTTCATTTGACTAAAATTATACAATTTATTATTTCCAAGTGAGAGTTTAAAGCCTGTCACCTGAGAATATTGTAGAACTTGGGAAAATCAAGCATTGGAGTGTCATAAAATTCTCAAGGAAATAAAGTTTAACAGCAAAGGAAATTTATCGTTGCGTGGTGGGAGTGCGTGGCAGAGATGGCCCCTCATATACCAGTGTTAAAAGGTGGGTCAAGGGGACCAAGGGTGGGCAAGAGAACCTTGACGATGACCCCCCCTGTTAGGGACCCCCTGTGACGGCCTTCAGATGTAACTGAAAAGGAAGCTGTATCCGAGTTGAGGGCTGGATTATGGCGGAGCAGTATACCAAGTTCACTGAAATAAGCTTTTCACGCGTAAACATTGTAACCATCACCCGTGAACATCTAGGAGTGTCTAAGGTTCCCCGAAATCTTCGCCCACAGGTTCAACACTAAGGGATGGCCTCAATCGTGCGCTGTTTGAACTGTATGAAGCCGATCCACCTAACTGTCCTTCCCATCTCGTGACGGAAGATAAGACCTGGATTCTTTACTGGGAACTAGCAAGATCATGGGTTTAGGGCCTTTATTCTTTGGGATGCCAGACAAGTGACTACTTTTCTGACCTAATGCGAAAAATGTATGACGTCATCAGGAAGAGACTACTGGGAGCGCGGACTGGAGGTGTACTGCTCCCCCACTACACAGTACGGCACCATGACGTACAGATGTCTGTTTACGATTGTATTTCTCGCAGTTCAAGTGACAGTTACAGCACCTCTATATATGCATAGTAAACAACTCAATATACTACTCAATAACACCTTAATCACAGCAGGTCCAAAGGTCAATTATCTGTTCTCCATTATGCAGACGTAAGTGTTGTGACAATTTGCTGGCTTCCTGCCCTAGAGACGACAGTCCAACATTGGTCTTAAGTGAGGACACAGTACCTCACCGTGGGAGCTCAGAGCTATTGCTTCCCTTGACCATTATATATATATATATATATATATATATATATATATATATATATATATATATATATATATATATATATATATATATATATATATATATATATATATATATAAAAGGGTCAGTGAACTCGACCAATAAATATATTGTTAAGGGTTGAAAATTTTCCCGGCATCATTTGTCTTCTAAAACGAGTGTATATGTCAACAATACTCCCCACATCTCCCGGGATGGGTCCTCCCTGACCAAGATGTCTTCTTTAGCGCTAGTAATTGACAGCCGTAAAACTCTACATCAGACACCACTCCTGCTAATGAAATCTCCCTTTTTTCCTACCACTTTACAAACTGTCTGTTTTTCCCTATAATTTCCGCTTACTTTCTCAGTTGATTTCGTACGTTTTATATGAAAAGACACCCATTACGAGCACAGGGTATATAGTCGGTGATTTAGCAGTATAACTCACCTGGAAACTTAAGCTATCTAACGAAAGTAATTATCACCACAATATATAAACTGTGATGGTAACACTGCTCTGTATGTGATGGTAACACTGCTCTGTATGTGATGGTAACACTGCTCTGTATGTGATGGTAACACTGCTCTGTATACTGGGTAAACAGGAGAAGTTTTTGTGGTTCAGTAGACTTTTCCGGTCTGGTGAAGTGTTCTCTCGGCTGTCTGGTCTGGGTACATATCTCCTAAGTCTTCCTGCTGTCTCTGGTTGTCTGGTTATGTTTCTTGTACTTTTTCTTCATCCACTTTGTATTTTACTCTGAGTCCCCAAAATGTAACCAAAAAGGAGTATAGGATTGTGTTCAGTCTGTCTGTGTCTGTACTCATGTCGTATGCTCAAGTTTCCTGTTATCGTCCATTACACGGAAATCATAAAAGAAAGATTAAAACTTGGTAAAAGTTTAGAGGATGACAATAATACGATCGCCGGAAGATCACTCCCCCCCCCGCCCCCTCCCTAGCTGTTTTCACCCAAATGCTAACCTAACTTAACCTAGTCTAACCTAAACTAAGCTAACCTAAGCTAGTTTATCGTGTGCTTGACAACCTGTATGACCAGTGTGTTGGGGGGGGGCTCTGCTTAAATTCAGATTTATAAGGGCAAGGAGGACGTAATATTGAGGGAAAAGGCAAAACTCTCTTTGATATTTACGGCTCGAATCTATATAAAAAAGAGACTTGAAACCAAACATTTCCTGGTCAGTTAGCAACACATCTGCATGTTTATCACGTTTGATTCGATGCTCTTCATTTTTTCGTGTTCCCCAGAAAAATCACTGTGGACCCCTGGCTGGGGCTCCCTGGGCTAATCAATATCCCTGCAAACTGATCCACTAGCCGATTAACGTCCACCTCCCTAATCACTGCTGGATAGATTGAGCCAACGGTGCTAAATTACTTATCCAATGTTGCTTCCAGCCCCTGTAATCGATTCCGGAGCTTCCTGCTTGTCATGTGGGTACGATAAGTCCCTGCTTGTGACGTGGGTACCATAACTTCCTGCTTGTGAGGTAGGTACGTTAACTTCCAGCTTGTGACGTGGGTACCATAACTTCCTGCTTGTGAGGTAGGTACGTTAACTTCCAGCTTGTGACGTGGGTACCATAACTTCCTGCTTGTGAGGTAGGTACGTTAACTTCCAGCTTGTGATGTGGGTAGGATAACTTCTAAACCAGTGACCAAGTAAGTGCTGCTGAAAGAGGAAAAAACAATAATAATATCACGAAATTGTGTACAGAAGATTGTATTATATATGAAAACTTTGACTCACGTGTTATTCATTTCAGACTACATAATGTGTGTCATTTATATGCAACACACTAAAGAGGATCACCTGATTATTAGCACCTCAACTTATTTCACCTGATGATTGAAAACCCTTACGTTACCTGGAGGGGTTAAGTAAGGTTAGTATTGATGGCGATGATTCAAGACATGTCATTGAATAGAATAAATTCACCTGCACAAAATATGAGAATATTTTGTTCTGATCAAGTAAGGAATGCATAACATGTCCTACGTACTCTGGAGTTTAGATGTGAGGCAACATTTAAAGGTTTTCCGTGAAGCCGTGGATCAATTTTTCAGAAATGTCAGAGAAGATAAAGGTCAGTCCTCTGAGGTAAGGCTTAAACCCAGCGAATAACTGGATTTTAAAGATGGATTAAAAGCCCTAATAATCCTCTTAAAAGTCATCATTCGCTTTATTTGGTCACACACACACACACACACACACACACACACACACATATACACACTAAACTGTGTCGGGATATTATTTGCTGATACAATTCCCCAACATTTTAAAATTCCGTCTTTGGCAAAAGTTGGCCTCCAGCGTCCATACTGAATATTAATTCATATACAAAATTATTTATAACAACTGCAAAACAAAATTTGTGAATTATATGAATTTGCTTTTGCGGAGACCACACACACACACACACACACACACACACACACACACACACACACACACTCACACACTAACTAAAGGAAAACACGGCCTTTGAGCCATTATTTCTTAGGCGCCTTGGGGGTTGAAATCTGGGAAACTTATTACTTCCAAGAAGGATGCAGTGGTTAAGTGGAAACAGTCCTTACATCCTATCTAAACGTTCGTTGGTTCATGTTTAGACTACTCACAGTTCACCCAAGTACAAATAGGTAGCTACTGTATTCCACAGTTTGGTGGTCGAGTGTAATGCTTGCTACTTGTTAACATTTACCAAGTTCTTCATTTTTATTATATATCTATTTGCTTATTTCTATATACACTTACGACTGTCACACAGTAACACTAGTTTGAGCGTGTGCGTGTGTGTGTTTGCTATAACTTCTCAGTGTTACATATTCTTTCAGAAGCGGTCTCCTTGCATGGTTACGTACGATGTGGCAATCAACTAAGAAGAAAATGAAAGACAAGGAGAAGAAGGGGAGCTCTAGTGATAAAGGGGGAAGGAAGGAACGGAATTCAGGGACAACAACGAAAATGATACTTGATAAAAGATGAAATGGTGATAGAGAAGAAGACGTGGTAAGACGGTATAGGAAATCTTAAATAAAATATGATGTCGAGTGGAGCCAGGCCGGGATTACTGTCATAACACCCCCGCTGAACTACTGCTAGTGATCGTATTATCCTGGATGGAGTATGCGAATATCTTATGCCTTCTACGTGTAGGATTACGAGAAGAGGATGAGAGGGTGTGGGAAGAGATGAAAGGGAATGGTTAAGACCGGGAAAAGAGAGTGGCTTAGGAGGGAAAACGTAGAGAAGAAGAGTAATTTTAAAAAGGAAAATAATTAATAAGACAAAAATTAAAAACAAATAATGAGACAAAACATAAACAAGAAAAAGGCAGGAAGGAAAATACGATAAACATATAAATTGAGGAAAAAAATACACTGGCAAAAGAAAAACAACAATCTTTGGTAAACAACATGACAGGCTGGTTTAGTAGAGATGGCGTGTGTTATTTGTCGGAAGTGTTTACTAAAAATATTTGGGGGTGTTTGTTTTCTAGTAGTATTTGGTGTCATGAATATCCACCCCCCCCCCCAGAGACATCTTCCACAGTACATAAGTCACTCTAGCTCTCACACTTTACTCACCACTCATCCCTCCCACCACCACTTCACCTCACCCACACCCTCCCACCACTCCCCCACCTCACCCACCACTCCCCACCTCCCACCACTTCCCCACCTCACCCACCACCTCCTACCTCACCCACCACTTCCACCTCCTCTCCCCACCATTTCCACCTCTCCACCACTTCCCCACCTCTCTCCACCTCCACCCCCACCTCTCCCCACCACCCCCACCTCTCCCACCACCCCACCCACCCACCACCCCACCCACCCACCCTCCCCCACCTCACCCACCACCCCCCACCTCTCCCCACCACTTCCCCACCCACCACCCCCACCTCCCACCACTCCCACCTCCCACCACCCCACCACCCACCACTCCCCACACCTCACCCCACCACTCCCCACCACCCACCACTCCCTCCACCACTCTCCCCACCACTCTCCCCACCCCCACCCTCCCCACCACCCCCACCTCTCCCACCACTCCCCACCTCCCCACCACCCCCCACCTCCCCCCACCACCTCCCACCTCCCACCACCTCTCCCACCTCACCCACCCACCACCCCCACCTCCCAACTCTCCCATCACCTCTCCCCCCACCACCTCTCCCACTCTCCTCATCACCTCTCCCCCAACTCTCCCATCACCTCTCCCACTGTTGTGCCCTCTTTGTTTACAAATCTATCAATCACTTGCTTGACAATAATTACTTCCAGTTCCGGAATAATCAGAGATACAACTTAAGGCACCCAGAGCTATTAAGACCACCCCCCATGCGCTCCTCTCAGTCCCAGACCTCCATAAAATATCATGGTGTGAAGGTGTGGAACAACTTACCCCCACCCATCCGAGCAAAGACTACGCTCCCTTCCTTTCAATTATCTCTAAAAAAATATCTATTGTCTAAGTATTAATATTTCTTGTAACACTTACTATATTTACAGTACCTGCTTTTATTGTACCACCAAATCCGTTTTATCGGAAATTATCATGTAAATAAATAAGTAATTACCATTGCAATAAACATAATTGCCAACAAGACAATCCTGAAAGCTCTGTCCTCTTGTTCAACCTTATTACTGCACAACCCAGGTTGTACTGCTCCCCCATTATACTTATGTTTTTAAATTCCACTCTAATTTATATGTATATGTGTATGTGTATGTATGTTTGTGTATATATATATATAAATAAATAAATAAATAAATAAATAAATAAATAAAAATAATAAATATTAAAATAAATAAATATTGAAGTGATAACCGTGGTAACATTATGAGATGTACTTATTACTACCATGCTATTGTACTATTCCAGATGATACTAAATGTTACATAATACTTCCTTGAGATAAATGTACAGTATATATCAGGTGCTTCAAAGAGATCTCAGGTTCTCAACTGGCTCAGCCATGTTAATATTGTTATTATTATCCACTCTGTATCTGTATTTTTCTGGCTAAATAAAGTGTTTCAATCAATCAACCAACCTCTCCCACCACTTCCCCACCTCTCCCACCACTTCCCCACCTCTCCCACCATTTCCTCACCTCTCCCACACCTTACCCCACATCCCGCAGTTAGGTGTAAAACGTGATGAAATTTGTAAAAAAAAAACAAGAATCGAAATGTTACTAATTTCCTCCGTAAGTTCAGGTGCGCCGCCATTTTAGTATAATATGGCAATGTCTCATTATTGATTACGGTTGTAATTACACCTGTCTGAGGCTGGCATCACCACCTGTTAATTGGTAATGAATTTGCATACATATGGCGGTCAGATTACACTGGCGGCGCCGTATCCCTCGATATTAATGTGCATGATTGGGTGGACTGTGTATGTGTGGATAGGAAAGTAAATCTGTGTTTGTTTATGTGTGTTTGGTTTTAGCTGGAGCTGTAGTGGGTATGGGGAAATTAGTGGTTGTAGAGAGGGAGCGAGGAGAGGGATCGTGTGTCGTGGAGAGTGGTCGTGTAGTGTGGAGGGGTCGTGGGGTGTAGAGAGGGGTCGTGGGGTGTAGAGAGGGGCGGGGAGGGTCAGTAGGGTGGAGGGGTCGTGGGGTATGCAGAGGGGTCGTGGGGTGTGGAGAGGGGTCGTGGGAATAGGAACCATTTAAATTCAGTGAGACAACAGGCAAGAGAGGTTCAGTAATCCCCGTTCCTACCATCTAATACACCTATAAACAGAATTAACCCAGAAGCCTCCACACACGCCCAAATACGCCCACACGCGCCCACACCAGTGACCCTCTCCAGCAGAGCACACATGGCCTCCTCCCTAGAGATATAAAGGGGCCCATGGTGACGTGATAGGATATTCCTAGGCATGGGGTAGGCACTGAGTAGACTTGGTCAGGCAGCTAGCAGTCTGGATAAAGCCATGAGCCAGGGAGAAGCTTCCATGGATACTATCACTATAATGTGTGTTTGTGTGTGTGTGTGTGTGTGCGCGCACTTACTGAAGAAGACATTTACTGGCACTGAACATGAGACAAAATAAAAACGTTATCACTTTTCTGGCGACTTGAGTTTGTATGATGTTTATTTTCCCAAACAGATAAAAAGCAAGAATGTTTTATCAAGATTCTCAGAGAAAGAAGGAAGGAGATAAAATGAGAATAGTAGGCATAAATGGAAAACGGATAATGGGAGGAAGGAGTGATGGAGAAGAAAAAAATAGGGAAGAGAGAAGGATGGAATAGAGGAAAACAAAGGAATCAGGGATGGGGTGAGGAGAAAGGGATGTGAAGGACAAATGGAAAGTGAAGAAAGGGAAGGAGAAGGCTTAGGAACGAGAGAGGGAAATAAAGGGATAATTAAATAAAGACGTGGCAGAGGCCGTAGAGGAGAAATAAGAAAGAGGGGGGAAAGGGGAGGGGGGGGGGGGGGCAGGCCGGCATGGAGGGAGAGAGGAATGGGGGCAAGCAGGTGGGAGGAAGGCACTGATGCACTCCATGATGAAAGGATCGAGGCAAACAGGGAGGCATGTATGATTACAGGCAGGGAGGGAGTTAGGGAAGGTTGCAAGGGAGGGTAGGAGCTAGAGTGTTATAGACGGAGGGAGACAAGAATGCAGGGAGCCAGGGTGAGAGGGAGGGTGGGATCTCCTATCACCATCTCCTGGGTGTGTTGGGTCTCCACAAAGGCGGCTGCGACACTCGTCTGGGGACCGCTCGTAAACTAACCCTCGTATAAGCTCATAAACCCTACGGAGTCTACCATCCTATTATCAGGGTTTATCGAGCGTGAAGGCTAACTTCTGTTTCCTCTTCTTATCGTTATTGAGATTTTTTTCCTTTTTATCTAGTTTTTTCCCCTTTATCATCTGTCTATTTCCATGTAACTGTTTTTTTTCCTTATTTTCATTTTCATCTTCCGTTTTTTCGTCACCATAATCATTTGACGGTTCAGGGTGTGCGGTGCTGAGGACTAATAGCCGTCCATCAACAGATTCATGTACAAATTTCGCATTACATTTCATAAGCTCGTTTCTGTTTTATGTACCATATGTGGCTGTCTAATGTAGCTACCTTTATTATTATTATATTATTATTATTATTATTATTATTATTATTATTATTATTAATTATTATTATTATTATTATTGTTTTTGTTGTTATTATTATTATTGTTATTGTTGTTACAAGTGTTACTGCAAATATTACTGTTGTTGGTAATGGAGGAGGAGGAGGTGGTGGTGGTGGTGGTAATGGAGGAGGAGAGGGTGGTGGTGGTGGTGGCGGTGGTAATGGAGGAGGAGAACAGAACAGTCAGTCAGCACAGCACCCAACTTATGTTTTCCTGTTGGATATATATTCTCCTTTACATTGTTCATGAGGCGATGACACTGGAAATGTGGTGTGTGGTGTATTTATTTAACGTCATATCTCCCGTTGTTCTAAATAGTGCAAAAAACCACTGCCCCCAGGAGTCCTACAGGGACAGTGCCTACTGGGGCCCTCCCATTTGCCCAATTAGGTGCAGTGCCCGCAGGGGTCCTCCTAGCCGTATCGGCGCCCCCAGGAGCGGCAGAGTCCACAGGGGCCCTCTCAGTAGCGTCGGCAACCCAAGAAGCTGCCACGAACCCAGGCGCCATCCCAGGGTCGGCGCCGACCTCAGAGGCCCTCTCAGGGGCGTATGCGACCCCAGGGGCACTCCCAGTGGCCCTTTTAGGGGCGTAGGCACACACAGGGGCTCTCCTAGGGTCTCCAGCGACCCCAGAGGCCCTCTCAGGGTTGGCCGTGATCCCAGCAACCATATAAGAGGCGGCGGCGATCCAGGGGCCATCCCAGGGGCACCGGCGACTTCAAGGGCCCTTTCAGCGGCAGTGGTGACCCCAGGGATTTACCCAGGGACGGCAGTTCCCCCAGGGGCCCCTCTCAGGAGTTGTGGCGCATTGAGGAACCCTCCTAACGTCAACGGCGCCCCCAGGGATTCTCCCATAAGAAACGGCGCTTCGAGGGACCCGCTCAGGGATTCTCTCAAGAGCAGTCGCGTCCCCAGGGGCCTACCAGAGGCGCCCTCTACCAGGAGCCCTGCAGCTTGTTTGGTCGAGGTCCCTGGTGCACTCC
>NW_024718545.1:1409932-1476315 GCF_018991925.1 Homarus americanus
CTGGTGATGATGATGATGATGATGATGATAATGAAGATAAAATGGCAATGGCTTGCCATGGGAAGGGAGAGAAGAGAAGAGGTAAGGTAGAAGGAAAGTTATGAAACGGGAAGTAAAGTACTAGAGAATAAGAGCAGGTGGGCTATTCACCTAGCAGAGACGATTTGATTGGCTGGGGTGAAGGCCGCACTAAGAGGTCGCCCGAGCTCAAGGGAACAGGGGGGGAGGAGGCTAAGCTAGCTAGCAAGGGGTTGTTTGTTATTGTGTTAGTTGGAGAGGTCTACTAGGTCCTTCTGTAACTAGTAGAAAACTCTCATCTTTTATCTTATTGGCGTCAAGAAGTTTTTTTTATGCTGTGGTATATAATTGTGTAAGCTGGAGACGTCTGCTAGGACCTTGTGTAACTAGTAGAATACTCTCATCTTTTGATTACTGTTTAGTGTACAATAGTTCTGGCTCTTGAGGGTTATGGAGAAGGCTTTATGGCCACCAGTTGTGTGATCTTGTGGTGTCCTCTGTATTTAGTCGATTATATATTTCGTCTTCCATGACTTCTAGTTTGTGCCATACTGCCTGTGCTTGGCTGTATGTTCTTATGTTCAGTGGTAAGATGTTGTAATTTTCGTGAAGCTCTTTAATTTTGGTTGTGTATGGGGGACGTTGTTTGGAGGTTCTGCTGATGGCTTTGTTTTGTGTTGCCTGGAGTTTTAATTGGTTGGTAAGGCTGATCGTGTTTAATGGTATTGGCGGGTATTCAAGGTGGGGGCGGACAAGTGCTTTAAATATGTGTAGTTGTATTTTCTCTTCCATTTTGCCGAATCTTCTTAATTTGGTAAGCTGTATTTGGGCTAGTCTATTGTGCTCAGTTATGTGTTTATTTATTCCGGTTCTTGTTATTGTTAGCCCCAGTATTTTTCCTTTGTAGTGGACGTCTCCCCTACAAACTGCGTAGCTGCCACCACCTGCTACCGCCTCCCTAGCAACCAACCAGATGTTACCGTATCTTAGCAACGGAACTAGTCACCGGCGACTTCTCGGGTTTTCCCAACATGACTCATAGCGGCTGCTGCTGGGTATATAAGCTCTGTCTCTCCATTGAGATTCATTCTGACCATTCTTCTTGAACAAGCAACACCTCCTCGTCTGCCGCTGTCTGGCAACCCTCGCCTCTCCTCCGCCTGCCTGGCGGACCTCGCTCCCGCCAGCGAGCATGGCGACGCACCAGCTGTCCTTCTCTGAGCTTCCTCACCAACCAACTCTCATTCTGCCCATCTTCCTGAACAAGCAACACCTCCTCCAGCACCAGACTGTCTATCATATAACTTATATTATACAAGAAAACCACATTAGAGTTTCCTTCCATCCTGAGTGCTAGACAACATTAATATAGTGTTGCTGTGTTTAAAGTGACGCTGTGTGTAAGGTGTCGCTGTGTGTAAGGTGTCGCTGTGTGTAAAGTGTGGCTGTGTGTAAGGTGTCGCTGTGTGTAAGGTGTCGCTGTATGTAAGGTGTTGCTGTGTGTAAAGTGTTGCTGTGTGTAAGGTGTTGCTGTGTGTAAGGTGTTGCTGTGTGTAAGGTGTTGCTGTGTGTAAGGTATCGCTGTATGTAAGGTGTCGCTGTGTGTAAGGTGTCGCTGTGTGTAAGGTGTTGCTGTATGTAAGGTGTTGCTGTGTGTAAGGTGTTGCTGTGTGTAAGGTGTTGCTGTGTGTAAGGTGTTGCTGTGTGTAAGGTGTTGCTGTGTGTAAGGTGTTGCTGTGTGTAACGTGTTGCTGTGTGTAAGGTGTTGCTGTGTGTAAGGTGTTGCTGTGTGTAAGGTGTTGCTGTGTGTAAGGTGTTGCTGTGTGTAAGGTGTTGCTGTGTGTAAGGTGTCGCTGTGTGTAAGGTGTTGCTGTATGTTATTGTTGCTGTGTGTAAGTGTGTTGCTGTATGTAAGGTGTTTTTGTATGTAAGGTGTTGCTGTGTGTAAGGTGTTGCTGTGTGTAAGGTCTTATGTGTTTAAGGTGTTGCTGTATGTAAGGTGTTGCTGTATGTAAGGTGCTGCTGTGTGTAAGGTGTTGTTGTGTGTAAGGTGTCGCTCTGTGTAAGGTCTCGCTATGTATAAGGCGTTGTTGTATGTAAGGTGTTGTTGTATGTAAGGTGTTGCTATGTGTAAGGTGTTGCTGTGTGTAAGGTGTCGCTGTGTGTAAGATGTCGCTGTGTGTAAGGTGTTGCTGTGTGTAAGGTGTCGCTGTGTGTAAGGTGTCGCTGTGTGTAAGGTGTTGCTGTGTGTAAGGTGTCGCTGTGTGTAAGGTGTTGCTATGTGTAAGGTGTTGCTGTGTGTAAGGTGTTGCTGTGTGTAAGGTGTTGCTGTGTGTAAGGTGTTGCTGTGTGTAAGGTGTCGCTGTGTGTAAGGTGTCGCTGTGTGTAAGGTGTCGCTGTGTGTAAGGTGTTGCTATGTGTAACGTGTTGCTGTGTATAAGGTGTTGCTGTGTGTAAGGTGTTGCTATGTGTAAGGTGTTGCTATGTGTAAGGTGTTGCTGTGTGTAAGGTGTTGCTGTGTGTAAGGTGTTGCTGCGTGTAAGGTGTTGCTGTGTGTAAGGTGTTCCTGTGTGTAAGGTGTCGCTGTGTGTAAGGTGTCGCTTTGTGTAAGGTGTCGCTGTGTGTAAGGTGTTGCTGTGTGTAAGGTGTTGCTGTATAGTATGGTGTTGCTGTATGTAAGATGTGGCTGTGTGTAAGGTGTCGCTGTGTGTAAGGTGTTGCTGTGTGTAAGGTGTTGCTGTATGTAAGGTGTTGCTGTGTGCAAGGTGTTGCTGTGTGTAGGTGTTGCTGTGTGTAAGGTGTTGCTGTGTGTAGGTGTCGCTGTGTGTAGGTGTTGCTGTGTGTGAGGTGTTGCTGTATGTAAGGTGTTGCTGTGTGTAAGGTGTCGCTGTGTGTAGGTGTCGCTGTGTGTAGGTGTCTGTGGGTGTTGCTGTGTGAGTGTGCTGTGTGTAAGGTGTTGCTGTGTGTAGGTGTGCTGTGTGTAGGTGTCGCTGTTGTGGAGTGTCGCTGTGTGTAGGTGTCGCTGTGTGTAGTGTCTCGCTGTGTGTAGGTGTCGCTGTGTAGGTGTCGCTGTGTGTAAGGTGTTGCTGTGTTAGGGTGTCGCTGTGTGTAAGATGTCGCTGTGTGTAAGACGTCGTTGTGTATGGTGTCGCTGTGTGTAAGACGTCGTTGTTGTGTAAGACGTCGTTGTGTATAGTGTCGCTGTGTAAGGTGTTGCTGTGTGTAAGGTGTTGCTGTGTGTAAGGTGTCTGTGTGTAGGTGTTGCTGTGTAAGATGTCGCTGTGTGTAAGGTGTTGCTGTGTGTAGACGTCGTTGTGTGTAAGACGTCGTTGTGTGTAAGGTGTCGCTGTGTGTAAGGTGTTGCTGTGTGTAAGGTGTTGCTGTGTGTAAGGTGTCGCTGTGTGTAAGGTGTCGCTGTGTGTAAGGTGTTGCTGTGTGTAACATTTGCTGTGTGTAAGGTGTTGCTTGTAGTTGTTTGTAGTGTTGTGTAGGTGTTGCTGTGTGTAAGGTGTTGCTGTGTGTGTAGGTGTTGCTGTGTGTAAGGTGTGCTGTTGTAGGTTTCTGTGTGTGGTGTCGCTGTGTGTAGGTGTCGCTTTGTGGTGTGCTTTTGTGTAAGGTGTTGCTGTGTGAGTGTTGTGTTGTGTGTGTGATGTCGTTGTCTGTGTGTGGGTGTTGCTGTGTGTAGTTTGCTGTATGTGGTGTTGCTGTGTGCAGGGTTGCTGTGTGTAAGGTGTTGCTGTGTGTAAGGTGTTGCTGTGTGTAAGGTGTCGCTGTGTGTAAGGTTTGCTGTGTGTAAGGTGTTGCTGTGTAAGGTGTGCTGTGTGTAAGGTGTCGCTGTGTTGTGGTAGTGTCTGTAGTGTCGCGTGTAGGTGTCGCTGTGTGTAAGGTGTTTGTGGGGTTGTGTGTGTAGTGTGTGTGTGTAGACGTCGTTGTGTGTAAATGTCGCTGTGTGTGGCTCTTGTGTATCGTCGTTGTGTGTAAGTGTCCTTTTAGTGTTCTGTGTGTGAAGTGTTGCTGTGTGTAGGTGTCGCTGTGTGTAAGTGTTGCTGTGTGTAAGATGAAGCTGTGTGTAGGTGTTGTGTGTAAGACGTCGTTGTGTGTAAGACGTCGTTGTGTAAGGTTCCTTGTGTGTGGGTGTTGCTGTGTGTAAGGTGTTGCTGTGTGTGGTGTCGCTGTGTGTAGGTGTTGCTGTGTGTGAGATGTCGTTGTGTATAAGGTGTCTTGTGTGTAAGACGTCGTTGTGTGTAAAGACGTCGTTGTGTGTGGTGTCGCTGTGTGTAGGTGTTGCTGTGTGGGTGTTTCTGTGTTAAGGTGTCGCTGTGTGTAAGGTGTTGCTGTGTGTAAGATGTCGCTGTGTGTGTGGGTGTTGCTGTATGGGTGTCGCTGTGTGTGGAGTGTTGCTGTGTGTAAGGTGTTGCTGTGTGTAGGTGTCGTTGTGTGTAGGCGTCGTTGTGTAAGACTGTCGTTGGTGTAGGTGTGGCTGTGTGTAAGTGTTGCAGTGTGTAAGGTGTCGCTGTGTGTAAGGTGTTGCTGTGTGTGGTGTCGCTTGTGTGTAGGTGTTGCTGTATGTAAGGTGTTGCTGTGTGTAAGGTGTCGCTGTGTGTAAGGGTTGCTGTGTGTGAAGGTGTTGCTGTGTGTGGGTGTTGCTGTGTGTAAGGTGTCGCTGTGTGTAAGGTGTTGCTGTGTGTAAGATGTCGTTGTGTGTAAGGTGTCGCTGTGTGTAAGACGGTCGTTGTGTATGAACGTCGTTGTGTGTAAGGTGTCGCTGTGTGTAAGGTGTTGCTGTGTGTAGGTGTTGCTGTGTATGGGTGTCGCTGTGTGTGGGTGTCGCTGTGTGTAAGGTGTTGCTGTGTGTAACGTGTTGCTGTGTATAAGGTGTTGCTGTGTGTAAGGTGTTGCTATGTGTAAGGTGTTGCTATGTGTAAGGTGTTGCTGTGTGTAAGGTGTTGCTGTGTGTGGGTGTTGCTGTGTGTAAGGTGTTGCTGTTGTGTCGCTGTGTGGTGTCGCTTTGGGTTTGCTGTGTGTAGGTGTTGCTGTATAGTATGGTGTTGCTGTATGTAAGATGGCAGTGTAGGTGTCGCTGTGTGTAGGTGTTGCTGTGTGTGAGGTGTTGCTGTATGTAGGTGTTGCTGTGTGCAAGGTGTTGCTGTATAGGTGTTGCTGTGTGTATTGCTGTGTATAGGTGTCGCTGTGTGTAGGTGTTGCTGTGTGTAAGTGTTGCTGTATAGTGTTGCTGTGTGTAGTGTCTGTTGTAAGGTGTCGCTGTGTGTAAGGTGTCGCTGTGTGTAAAGGTCGCTGTGTGTAAGGTGTCGCTGTGTGTAAGGTGTCGCTGTGTGTAAGGTCGCTGTGTGTGTGTTGCTGTGTGTAAGGTGTCGCTGTGTGTAAGATGTCGCTGTGTGTAAGACGTCGGTGTAGGTGTCGCTGGTAAGACGTCGTTGTGTAAGACGTTGTTGTGTGTAAGGTGTTCGCTGTGTGTAAGGTGTTGCTGTGTGTAAGGTGTTGCTGTGTGTAAGGTGTCGCTGTGTGTAAGGTGTTGCTGTGTGTAAGATGTCGCTGTGTGTAAGGGTGTTGCTGTGTGTAAGACGTCGTTGTGTGTAGACGTCGTTGTGTGTAAGGTGTCGCTGTGTGTAAGGTGTTGCTGTGTGTAGTGTTGCTGTGTGTAAGGTGTCGCTGTGTGTAAGGTGTTGCTGTGTAAGATGTCGTTGTGTGTAGGGTGTCGCTGTGTAAGACGTCGTTGTGTGTAAGACGTCGTTGTGTGTAAGGTGTCGCTGTGTGTAAGGTGCTGTTTGTATGTTGTTGTAAGGTGTCGCTGTGTGTAAGGTGTTGCTGTGTGTAAGATGTCGCTGTGTGTAGGTGTTGCTGTATGTAAGGTGTCGCTGTGTGTAAGGTGTTGCTGTGTGTAGGTGTTGCTGTGTGTAAGGTGTCGTTGTGTGTAAGACGTCGTTGTGTAAGACGTCGTGGTGTGTAAGGTGTTGTGTGTAAGGGGTTAGAGTGTGTATGGTGTCGCTGTGTGTAAGGTGTTGCTGTGTGTGAGGTGTCGCTGTGTAAGGTGTTGCTGTATGTAAGGTGTTGCTGTGTGTAAGGTGTCTGGCTGTGTGTAAGGTTGCTGTGTGTAAGATGTTGTGTGTAATGTTGCTGTGTGTAGGTCTGCTGTGTGTAAGGTTTTGTGTGTAAGGTGTTGTGTGTATGTGTCGCGTGTAAAGTGTGGTGTGTAGGTGTTGCGTGTGTAGGTGTCGCTGTGTAGGTGTTGAGGTGTCGCTGTGTGGGTGGTGTATGGGTGTTGGTGTGTAGGGCTGTGTGTAAGGTGTTGGTGTGTGTAAGGGTGTCTGTGTGTAAGGTGTTGCTGTGTGTGTGGAGGTTTGCTGGTGCAAGGTTGTTGTGTGGTGTTTGTGTGTAAGGCGCTGTGTGTAAGGTTTATTGTGTGTAAAGTGTCGTTGTGTGTAAGGTGTCGCTGTGTGTAAGGTGTCGCCGTGTGTAATGTGTTCTGTATGAAAGGTGTTGCTGTGTGCAAGGTGTTGCTGTGTGTAAGGTGTCGCTGTATGTAAGGTGTTGCTGTGTGTAAGGTGTCGTTGTGTGTAAGGTGTCGCTGTGTGTAAGGTGTCGCTGTGTGTAAGGTGTCGCTGTGTGTAAGGTGTTGCTGTGTGTAAGGTGTCGCTGTGTGTAAGGTGTCGCTGTGTGTAAGGTGTTGCTGTGTGTAAGGTGTCGCTGTGTGTAAGGTGTCGCTGTGTGTAAGGTGTTGCTGTGTGTAAAGTGTTGTTGTATGTAAGGTGTAGCTGTGTGTAAGGTGTTTCTGTGTGTAAGACGTCGTTGTGTGTAAGGTGTCGCTGTGTGTAAGACGTCATTTTGTGTAAGGTGTAGCTGTGTGTAATGCATCGCTGTGTGTAAGACGTCGTTGTGTGTAAGGTGTCGCTGTGTGGAAGACATCGCTGTGTGTAAGACGTCGTTGTGTGTAAAGAGTCGCTGAGTGTAAGGCGTCGTTGTGTGTAAAGAGTCGCTGAGTGTAATATGTTTCATCTGTTTAAACCTCAACGACAGAGATTCATTAGTATAATTCAAGGATGGTTGTCGATTATAAACAATGTTGGTATACTCCATCCCCCTCTGAGATTATCCACTTCCTTTCCATGGATTACTTTAGAAGGATCAAACCCCATCCACGCCTTAGGAAACATATGGATGGAGAGGAATGGATAAGGTCGGACGGATGACTTGACAATGGATTGACATATATGACAGGATAATTGACTGAAGGAGTCCATTTACCTGTTAATTATAATGGTTCTAAAATGACAGGTAAATTGATTACATACATTAATACTATACAACTATACAACTACAACATTAGAACACATTTTATCCCGTGTTATAATATCTACACAAACACTCACACACACACACACAAACTACTACTACTACTACTACTACTACTACTATTTTTTTTCTTTTTTTTTATGGCCTCCATCCTCCTCTAATAGCCAAACCTTCGCCGCCATTTTATTACCTTAAAATTAAATATCCTAATACATAAGTAGCTATCATTAGCTTTGTTGAGTTAGTTGAGCCGCAGATGTATGCTCCGTTCAGTGACTGTTGCCTCATAGTCAATATCTGCAACTGTTGTCGGCTTTGGGGCCGAAGCTCTCATTCCCCTGAGGCAAAGCAAAGCCGACCTAAGGACAGAGAAGGACAGTCGACAGCTCATCCAGGCTGTAACATAACTTCTGGGATGCTGCTTCTGTTCGGATAGCACCTCCGCGAGTCTGGCGTAGAAGCATCTTGCACTTGGTCCCATCCCACCAGAAGTTGTGAACACTAAAGGAGTGAAGCTGCCTTGATCAACGTTCTGAATTCTCTCCCTTATGCCCTTATTTTGTCGTTCTCGTTCCTCCTGTGTGCAGCATCGAGAGCTAAGTTACGGTGACATGTGGCCATGGGATAAAAAATCCTGATGTCGAAGAAGGCTCACTGTCCCCGCGTCCAGAATCCTCGAGCACTGACGTCAATACGGGCTTCGTTGGATGTGTTTAAAGTCCTATGTTGGAAATTCTCACCGTCTAATGGAAGGAAGATCGGTTCTACCCTGACATCACAGCAGATTTCCTTCAACATATTTGCTGTGAGATCCCGTACTTCGTCATGCCTCATGCATACGAAGCCCCTTTCTTGCACACTATGGCGTGATCGACGTCATAGGAAGAGCCACACACACATTGGGAGGGCAAACCTACTGGCCTACCGTACCTTAGAGCATTTGCATCTGTAAATTCTTGTTTATTGAGACTGAAACGAATTGCCCTTATCGGTAACGTAGTTAATCAGTTCGAGACGCCCACCTCCTGCGCTATAGCTACTTTTTTTCTTCAAATTCTCTGGTACTTGCAGCAACAGTTGCTGCAACTTATCACTTTGGCCAGGCTGTCGTTCTTTCGTAATGGACCTTCGAATCTTTTTTACTTGACTGGTATCCACCTCCCCTGTTGCGTTCTGAGCTATTATGTGGTCCGTGAGGGCTGCCGTGAGCTTAACTGAGTTTTGCTGTTCGGTGGCAGCAATCTCCTTTCGATTGGTCAATCCCATTCCTCCCAGTCTCGGTGGTAGTGCAAGGAGTGATATTTCTGCTGGGGTTAAGTGAGGGTGTTTCACTAATTTGGGAATGAAATTGACTCTGATATCTTCTTCAAGAGGGTGGAGGAGGGGTCCGATATCAAGGATAGTGCGCATTAGGTAGTTCCAGCGATGCTTGAGTCCATGGTGTGAATGCGCAAAAGCCGCATGTGGCTCTGTGCTAGTAATCTCAGACAGATTTTGGATTTTCCTTACCCACTCATTCACCTTTCCCGTTACGTACTCGGTCTTGAAGTCCGTCGTGCCGATTACTGGGCCTAGGTGTCTTTGGCCATCCTTTGATATTTTGACCTCACTTCAACGAGCACCTCCATTACCCGTTCATAATGCTCTGGCTTCACAATGAGGAAGGACTTGCTGGCGTTTGGGTGGTACCCTATTAGTGAGCCTCGTGATGTTACCAGGTCCCACCACTTTTTGATGTCCTCCACTTTTCCTGCTCCTATAAGGTCATCAGCATACGCCACTTGCTTGACCTCAGTTGTTACAAATTTTATTGTGTGTTGGAGCACGGATAGGCTATTACGGGAGGATGGAGGCCATAAAAAAAGAAAAAAAAATAGTAGTAGTAGTTTGTGGTTGTGTGTGTGTGTGTGTGTGTGTGTGTTTGTGTAGATATTATAACACGGGATAAAATATGTTCTATTGTTGTAGTTGTATAGTTGTATAGTATTAATGTATGTAATCAATTTAACTGTCAGTTTAAAACCATTATAACTAACAGGTAAATGGACTCCTTCAGTCAATTCTCCTGTCATATATGTCAATCCATTGTCAAGTCATCCGTCCGACCTTATCCATTCCTCTCCATCCATATGTTTCCTAAGGCGTGGATAGGTTTGATCCTTTAAGTAATCCATGGAAAGGAAGTGGATAATCTCAGAGGGATGGAGTATACCAACATTGTTTATAATCGACAACCATCATGAATTATACTAATGAATCTCTGTCGTTGAGGTTTAAACAGATGAAACATATTACACTCAGCGACTCTTTACACACAACGACGTCTTACACACACGACGCCTTACGCCCTTACACAGCGACTGGCGGATGTCTTACACACCTTACACACAACGACGTCACAACAGCGATGTCTTACACAGCGACTACACACAACGACGTACACAGCGATGTCTTACACACACACACCTTACACACAGCAACAACACACAGCAACCTTACTACACACGACACCTTACACTGACGTCTTATACTGGCAGCACTTACTGCAACACCCTTACGCGAACACCTTACATACAACACCTTACATAATGCAACACCTTACACACAGCAACACCTTACACACAACACCACAACTGCACCACATACAACAACATTACATACAAAACGGCATTATAGCGACACCTTACACACAGCAAACCTGCCCACACAGCGCACACATTAACGCTGCATGACATACCTTCACACAGTACATACAACTGACACCTTACACACAGCGCACACACCTCTCGCAGCGATTTATCTTGCCTGGTCATAAATCTTACACCTGGTTAAATGATTATCAGTAAAGGCTTCAGTCTGTACAGGTAAGCGAACGTGCAAAAAAAAAAAAATGACCATGTCTAAACATAGATTTGTTTTTATTGAACTATTTAAAAAAAAAAAAAAAAAAAAAATATATATATATATATATATATATATATATATATATATATATATATATATATATATATATATATATATATATATATATATATATATATATATATATATATATATATATATATATATATATATAATAATAATAATAATAATAATTTAATTACGGTCTCTTTTTCCACTGCCACTCTGGGTTTAGTGTGACGATCATCCAACGTTGTAGACAATGAAGGAATATTGTTGACGGTATAATTATTGTTGGTAAGCTATATGGTTACTCGAAAAAGTCACACGGGACCAGTGTGTGTGTGTGTGTGTGTGAGTTGCACGTATATCGAGCAGTGGTCCTCCCCACCCTGCTATGTGGCAGTGAGACATGGGTTACATACAGGAGGCACCTCAAGGCACTTGAAAACTTTTACCAGGGTAGTCTATGT
This sequence comes from Homarus americanus, assembly GCF_018991925.1. Lineage (NCBI taxonomy): Eukaryota > Metazoa > Arthropoda > Malacostraca > Decapoda > Nephropidae > Homarus > Homarus americanus. The sequence goes on from NW_024718545.1 coordinate 1,420,636, forward strand.
TCCTTCCTCCGAGTTCGCTGGGAAGACAAGAGAACATTTGCCAGTATTTTCGCTATTACCAACTGTAGGAGCATCGAGGCTACCATTATCCAGTGACCATGTTACCCGCGCGGACGACAGTAGACTGCCAAAGCAGCTACTTTACAGTCACCTAATGAATATTAAACGTAACGCTGGCGGGCAACTGAAAAAGGTATAAGGATAATCTTCAGACAAACCTGAAAAAGTGCCAAAACGACTTTTCATTTGGTAGACGATCACTCCAGACCGTAACGATTGGAGGATCACCACAAGAGAAAGTGTCAATACCTTCGAATTAACCCGACTGCAAACCGAGGCAGACAAGCGCCAGCGCCAGAAAGACACTGCCACCGCCCCTCCCGCACTAGATGGAGCCATCCACATGTGCAACTTCTGAGAACGATTCTGCCGGTCCCATATCGGCTTCTTCAGTCACCTTAAAACTCACCAACCTAGGTGACATCCTTAATAACTCATATAATTTTATCATGCCTGCCTTATCGTCATACTCCATTCCGAGTGACAGTAAAGTAGTAAGAACATAAGAACATAAGAACATAAGAATGGAGGAAACTGCAGCGGGCCTATTGGCCCATACTGGGCAGTCCCGTTTACACCCAACCCCTATTGCTCATATGAGCATCCAACCTATGTTTGAAGCTATTCAGCGTATTCTAGTTAATGGTGATATTTGGTAACTTGTTCCATTCATCCACTACTCTGTTTCCAAACCAGTGTTTACCTATTTCACGCCTAAATCTAAATTTGTCTAATTGAAAACCATTGTTACGAGTTCGCTCCTGGTTGGATAGTTTGAGTACCTTTGTAATGTCCCCTTTGTTTAGCCCTGCCTTCCACTTATACACCTCTATCAGGTCGCCCCTCGCTCTACGTCTCTCGAGGGAGTGCAAATTAAGATGCTTTAACCTGTCTCTATACTCAAGGATCCTAATGCCCTGGATTAGTCTTGTCATTCTCCTCTGAATTCTTTCCAAGGATTCTATATCCATTCTGTAATACGGTGACCAGAACTGAACTGCGTAATCCAGGTGTGGTCTCACAAGAGCAAGATACAGTTTTAGGATGACCTCGCTAGTCTTGTAACTAACACTCCTTTGTATGAACCCAAGTACTTTATTAGCCTTGTTACGAGCAAAAACACATTGTTTACTTAACTTAAGGTTCCTACTTATCATTACTCCTAAATCTCTCTCGCAGTCGGATTTCTCTATGGCATCGTTGTTCATCTGGTATCTGGTTTCCCTGTTTACTCTCCTATACTGAGTACTTTAGTAGTAGTTGTAATGTGTGTGTGTGTGTGTGTGTGTGTGTGTGTGTTACCATCAATATATACAGGTGAAATATAAAAATAAATATAACACAAAACATTAACACAGGTAAAGAAATAACTCAGTAAGATACCATACCCAAGTGTAAAATGATTTTGTAAAGCTGGTGGAACTGCAATGACACACACACACACACACACACACACAGTATTGCTAGTCAGGGGTGAAGCCGACTACCATCCTCAGTGAACAAGTAACTCTCCTCTCCTCTCCCCTCCTCCGATCCTCAACCCGTGACATCAATTCATCCTATGTGCTCGACCAGCCAAGATGACTCCTTACCCAACCCAATATTCGCCGTCACAGCAGCTGACGGATTCACTTTTAAAATCAACTCTTGCAATATTCAAAGACTGGCTTATCAATCTTGACCTTGTTCTTTGGCATTTACAATCTAATGAACCCGATCTATTCTTTGTTTCAGAAAGATAAGTCTGCTTCTCCTCCTCCTCCTCCCCCATCATCATTATCTCCCGACGACTATCTGGGTCATGAATGCATTCGAAATCTCTAAAGTGGTAGTGGTGGTCTCCCTGTTGAGGCCCAAAATATGACATTGCTTTCATATGGATCCCATAACTTATATTCTTCTTCCTCGTCTTCTTCTTCTTCTTCCTCCTCCTCCTCCTTCTCCCCTTCCTTCCCCTTCTCCTCCTCTTCCTCTTCCTCCATCTCCTCTTCCTATTCTACTCCTTTTAGTAAACTCTCTTCTGTCAAAATCTTTTGGCAACCCTGTCATAACGTTCCCCGGGTGTCCAGTCTTCTTGACACTCTCACTGATGATACACATTATGTTCAACTTGATCTCACAGCCAAAGATATAATACCGGGCGATCTCCGCTACCGTAACACACAAAAAGAGAGAGAGAGAGAGAGAGAGAGAGAGAGAGAGAGAGAGAAGTCCTGTGTGCAGAGGGGAACCACCTTGTCCCTTCATTTAATCTCACACAACAAATCAATACTCCCACACAGATGCCTGGTATTGTAAGACATAATAAACACTTGCATCTCTCTCCATCTCTCTCTCTGATTATGTATTCCAGTTCTTACCAATATATAGTTTCTCTTCCTTCATAAACTATCCTTGATTTTCTGAACAACTGAAATCAATTGTTCTGGCCTACCTTAATTGCAGTCAACTCCAGCGTCAGTAGCCATTCATGCCTTACTCCTCTCAGGCTTACTGAATGGTTCAATTATCTCAGATTCCCAGAGATTCCTAGGAGAAGGGCAATCAAATCTCGAGATTGATTTTTGCTTTCAACTCTGCCTTATAAGAAGATAGACAGGTCACGCCTCACCCGGATGTAGAAGTGACGTGGAAAATTAATGTATGTTGTAAATCTTGATGAGCCTCCAGGTCAGTATGGAATTCCTGTAATATTGCTCAAAAAAACTCATATAGATCTTCCTCTCGTTACATGCAAATTCTTTAGTCTATATCTATTTTATTAACTTTTCATTTTTTTTTTTTGCATTTTGATATTCTCATCCTGGATAGTTAATAACTTAAAAAAAAAACAGCAATAATTTATGAAACCTTAATTAAGTCAACTTCTGATTGACGATTTCTCCAACCACTTAATTCATCAACGAATAATTACAATACCGACAACCTTACAATGGCTCTTGCTATCTCCAAAACATTTAATTGACCTTGACACTGATTCTACACATAAACATTTCCCCTTCTGGACTCTCTGTTTATCGGGTTTCCTCAGGGCCATGCGTTATTGCGTTAACCCCACCTCATTTATTATTACACAATTAGTATATTTCTTAACCTTAAATAATACAGTAGGGATTTTTATGTAGTTAGTAGACGTTTCAACCTTTATTGACATGATATGAATTTTTGTTTTTGTGATTAAACGCACGACAACACACATGATGAAGATCTTGAACAAATGATTGAGTGGTGTATAGGACATCTAGCATAGTGTCCTTCAACATTACTGAAACCTAATGTAAAATATTTAGTAACAACAATACATTAATACAGATCCCAGCAACACACTCTTCACCCTCAACACAAAATATTTGAGATTTTATTACAAAATTAACTTAATCCTTCTTTGTCACATAATATTTTACCTCTTTAAAAAAATATATTTCCGAGATTTACAGCAAAAAATAGAAATTGTAATCTTTTTGTTTGTAAGATTTTCGTAAACTGAATATATAAACATGATCAAATCTCCCTTAACAGGTGTATGCCTCACACCTATATGTTAATGAAATCAAATGGACAATAAATATAATCGATGTCACAGCTTACTCAGATATCATGATAATTTATTCTTTTCCTTGTTATCATATTCTGCATTCCGTTATTAATTTTTTCCTTTTCGTTATTACCTTTCATTGTTATTATTATTATTATTATTATTTCATCTTCATAAGTTATTACTCGTTCAGTATAATGTTATTTGGGCTGTGTATGTCTGCATCGTGTCATTGTTATGGTATCGCTTTCTTCATGTTATATTTATTATTTGTTTCAGTATTGTACTTTTTTCTTTTTGCATCATACTTTTTAGGGGTGGGTAATTACGATTATTTTCATTCAAACATTATGAAGGGTAATACACACACACACAAACACACAATCTTTGTCTCTACAAGTTGTGGCGACCGCAAAGGATTCGTGTGTGAGTGTATGAAACGTAACAATACAACTATATACAAAAATGCTGTACTGCTGTAATAAAATTAAACGAAGAAAATTTAAATATATAACTTTTGTTTATTTTATTTTTTTAATTATAATCATTTGCATTGTCTTAAAAAAAAGAAGAAACGACGTCGAAGAAGAATGAGACGTGAAGTTGTCTCCAGACCAACCTGACCCTGTCCCTGGCTCTGGCCTTGGCCACAGCCCTATACTGGAACACTGGTAATGAGAAGATGGGTCCACATTACAGGCTACACCACCAACCAAGTTATTTCCATTTATTTCGGCAACATATTTGATCAAGAATGGTTTTTTCCTGTTTAACCACTCAGGGTGAGGCCGGTGTGGATCTGTTTAATGTTTTTTCCCCACTGTTATCATCTGCTATGTCGAGTATAGTTTGACTTAGTGGTAAACATTGGTTGTCGGTGTCAGCAAACAGAGTTGGTGCCGTAGCCTTACATACTACCGTAGAAAACACCAATATTGGGAGGGTACAGCGTCTGTCTCTTGTACACTGCCGGTTACTGGCTGCTTAGTCGTGTATGACTGGGCCAAGGTTGACGAATTGTCCGTCTAGGGGAACTTCTTCTTTCGTCATCTCGTCCACCAGTTTTTGTTCCAGTACGGCTCCGGATTTTTACTTCGCTTGCAAATTAGAAGTTAGTGGACGAGATGACGATAGCGGAAGTTCCTCTAGACGAACACTTCGTCAACCCCAGCCCAGTCATACACGACTACACAGTCACAAACTTAGGCAACTTGTCCAGCGTCGTCCCCGGCGTGCGAGATCACGTGTAGGTCTCTCAGTTCATCCCACTTAACACCATCCATAATTTCATTCACATAAAGTTTCATCATGTATTTCATCTGAAATTTTGCAGATGACACCAAAATAGGGCGGCAGATTAATTAAGGGCAGGATGCAAATGCACTACAAGAGGATTTAAATAAACTGCAGGAGTGGTCTGAAAAATTGCAAATGAAATTCAACACCGGCAAGTGCAGCGTACTTAATATTGGAAGAACAAATACGGTCAATGTATACAGCCTTAACAACATCAACCTAGAGAAGTCAACTTGTGAAAGAGACTTAGGGATACTTGTAAGCCCGGACCTACGGCCTAGAAAACAGTGCGTTAATGTTCGAAATAAGGCAAGCAGAGTATTAGGTTTTATATCTAGAAGTTTAAGTAATAAGAGTACAGAGGTCTTATTGCAACTATATCTTGCGCTAGTCAGGCTGCACCTCGATTATGCGGTTCAATTCTGGTGCCCTTATTATACAATGGATATCAATTCACTGGAGTCAGTGCAGCGAAGAATGACGAAAATGATTCCGGGACTTAGAAACCTTCCATATCAAGATAGGTTAAAGAAACTAAACTTGCATTCCCTAGAAAGACGAAGAGTGCGGGTGTACTGCGCACCTCATTGTCATCCCTAAAAACCCGTTTTAATTCATATTACGCTACATAATATTCAAATCCACCGCGCTTGTAGAATCTCAGGAGCGTGTTTATCCTCGCGATCCCTCCCAGTAAGCCCCGCCTTTGTGAAGACAGTTATCAATACGTTGTTTATTCCACTTTCTCCTGGGAAGCTCAATCTTGAATTAGTCTGTGTAAATCAACCCAAGTAATTCGCCAGACCTTTGTCAACTGAGGGTCATCTTTGAATGAGTAACAGTTAGTTTGTTTGTAATTATTGTCATTGTGTGAGTAGCGATCACTGGCAACTCAGGGGTATATAAACTCGAGGCGAGGAATCAGCGTTCTCTGACGCTGATTCCCGTTTGTCTCCAGGTATGTTCTGTGTTTCCTAGCCATTCAGTTAATTCAGTCAATTGTAGTGATTATCAGTGTTCACCTGTGTTCATGATTTAACAGCTGAATTGTCATTCACCCAGTGTAGAAGTAATATAACGTAAATACGTCTGTCGTCTAGGCAAGAGAGTTTGTTGGTGTTGTCATGTTTCTCGTTCCCTGACGCTGATTCCCGTTTGTCTCCAGATCGAGGGTGGGCTTAATTGAAACCCACCGGTCGCTCGGAGCCGGTGGATACCCAGCATTGGTCAATATAGGAGTGATGGCGTTGATTCGGCGTGATTAATCGGCTCTACTCTACCTCGTGGGCCGAGGCCCCCAAACCCATCTCGGGTCGGAGTGTAACCGACCACAACAACAGTTGTTAGAGGCGCCAGTGCTATACCCTGGGACAGGCCTTGGAATTATGGTCCACAGTGTGGTTGTATGTGTTTTTTTTACCAGTGTGTTTTATAAGAAATAAATCAAGGAAGACATGTGATGGTTTCACCCTTCTTTACCCTTATCGATCTGATCAATGGAAAACCTAGCCCAATGCCTAGTCCACTCTGCCCGCTACCTCACGAGCTACATGCTGTCCAGAGGGGGTTTGGTGGCAGCGACCCTTAGAAATTAAGATTAGAGTTAAGTTATCCCCTTAGATTTAGTGACCCCAGATCTGGCAGTATAAATTGGTGGCTATAGCGGTGGGATGGTTTTTAATCATTGATCAAATCCGAGGGAATTGAAGCTGGGATTTAAGTTGCAGAAATAGACAAGTATTTTAATGATGGATTATCTGATTTTTGAGGGATACTTGCATGTGAATAACATTGATTGAGTATAGAAATGTAAGAAGAATTTTTGAAAATTTATACAGTACTGAAGTCATGTGTGTCATTGACGTGTTTTGTGTTTGTGTTTTATCCAGTGTTAATATGTATTAATACTTGCAGAAGTTGTGCATTAACTTGGGTGACGTTGAAGTAAGGGAGTCCACACTGTGTCTGAGAAGTGTCTCAAGTGGTTCACCTATGGAATACCATAGGATTTTCGGTCTCCAGTTGATGTGAGTTATAATTTTTGGTGCCATGTTAAGAGGTTGCATAGTGTTGTATTATACCATTGATCAATTAAGGTTGTAGTAGCCCAGGAGAGCAGTTGTGTTAAGCGGTTCGTATTTGTCTTGGGTCGAGAGGCAGCACCTTTAGGTCAAAATGGCTGAGTCAGTAGAACAGGGAAGTACCATAGTTGGGGACACATTGGAAGAGAGATTGGAACGGGCGTTGCGGCTCAATGAGAGACAATACCGGGAGTTAGAAGAATCACAGAAACAGGTTAAGGAACTAAAACAAGAACTCCAGGAACTAAAACAAGAACTCCAGCATGCAAAGAACCAAGACACTGATCTAGAGTATGGTGTAGGTAGGGACACAACCCCAACTGACCCACCGGCAGAAAGTGCCCACTCTGTACCACAATCAGGGAACGATACCACACACCCAGGTAGCCTTAGAGTTGATCCAGGGGTTCTTTCCAAACTAACGGACATGGCCAAGAGGGATGATAGGGAAACAGCCGTGTTCAACCTTAGTTATGTTAGAACGTTATCATTGGAAACACTAACAGGGTCGGATTCTGAGAGCCATATTAGAACTTTTTGTAGACAGGTAGAGTGGTTACTGAAGCAGGATGGCCATAGGGTAGAAGCGGCTCTAAGCAGAATGGAGAATCCCGTAGAACAGAGGGTTCTACAGGAATTGGATAGCAAGGGGATGTGGGATTGGAACACCCTTAAGCAAGCTTTGACAAAGTTCGACACAGGCCAGAATACTCTGAGTAAGGCATGGGAAGGTTTTATGAGAGAAGAATATCATGTAGAGGACGAGCCGGGAATATGTGTGGAACGAATGAAGTATAAGCTGGCAGCCATAGAGAGTAAGTTTGAAGTGATACAAGGGAAGGATCAGCTGATGAAAGATGTATTGTATGAGGGATTGCCAGGGCAAATGCAGAGAGAGTTAAGAAGATACCACCGGTTAGGCATATCCTTAGAGCCCTTTTTGAACGAGTTGACAAAGTGTAGGGAATGGTATTTGAGATCACAGGGCAGGGGACAGCAACATGTTAGACAGACCCGCCAGGGACCAGTACCAGAGGATTATAGAGTCCAGGGAGACTATCATAGGAACGAGACTGACGGAAGACCGGATCGGAACACGAGGGGGAAGGAAAATAACACTCAAGGTTGGACAGGAAATGAATGGTGCGGATATTGTAAGAAGGATACCCATAGTCCGCATAATTGCCCCTCCAGACCCAGACCAGGTTCATGTTATGCGTGCCTGAGGATGAACTGTAAGAGTTATTTCGCCACTTGTCCAGGACGCCAAGCTAGGAATCCCCCTTCGGGCCAATGACCACGACATCCGTTCCCACGCAGTTCTCCATGTATTAAGTTACCTATATGTGGACATACTTGTCTAGCATTGGTTGATACGGGTAGTGAAGCTACTATCATTAAAGATAGCTTGGTTAGTGCCTTGAAGGTGGGGCCCATTAGGCCTTGTACCCAAAGATATGTAGCTATTAACGGGGAAGAGTTTAAGACCCTAGGCACTGTTGTCATCAGTGTACAGTTGTCCCGTAGGAAAAGAATCCGTCACCAAGCCGTAATAGTGGAAGATAACATGTTGGATACTGATGTATTATTGGGAGCAGACATTTTAGGCAGATTTGGAGTTTGGTGGCATCACGAAAAAAATCAGTTCAGTTGGGGGGGTCATAAACAAGTTTATTGGACACCAAGTCATGGAGGAAAGTTGCGAACGGTTGTCAAAGTCAAACAGTTCACGAAGGCTTCGATCTTATCATCCCCCAAGGAGCTAACTAACTTACACATTGATAGGAAGACTACAATAAGTGGGCACAGTTCTCAGATTAGGCCCGTTAAAGTGAAGGTAGGGGTAGGTCAGACCATAAGTATCAGATTTACGCATAAGGGGCTGAAACAACAACCGGATATGTGTGTGATAGTCCAAGATGATTCCTGTGTTTATGTTCCTATGAGTAATGTTTCAGAGCAGCCAGTTTGTTTGAGTCCGGGTTCGGTTTTAGGTGAATATGAAGTAGTTAATGATGAGGAATTCTGTTACTTTGATGATGAAGGGAATAATCTCGGAACTATCTCACACATTTATGAAGAGTTAGGTGAGGTAGGCCGGTCTGTAGACATACCCCTGTGCTCACCACATCACCTGGCCCTACAGAGAGAAGATGATAAGAGGTCTAACAAAATCCCCTTAAGACTGACTCATGATGTGAAATTCCCAACTCAATGCTTACTTTGTAGGGGTATGGAAAATTCCCCAATCCACAAAATTAGACGAGCTCAAGAAGTACTAAATTCTATGGTACCAGACTGTGATGAAGTGAAACGTGGGGAAACTAGACAGGACAAATTGAAAGAGTTAATTAGGACCCAGCAATGGCCGCACTTAGATACGGACATGCGGACACACTTGCAACAGGTGGTCATGAATCATGATGCGTTGTTTGTCTTAGGTCCAAATGAAATAGGAACAATTAAGGGTTTGCCAGCTAACATCCCATTGGTTAATGAACAACCTGTAAGAGGACCTCAGTATAGGTATCCCGAGAAAGCCAAGGGTACTATTAAAGAAATGATGAGAGACATGAGAGATAGGGACATCATTGAACCATCAACCGCTGTCTGGCTATCACCTATCGTGTTAGTAACTAAACCTAATGGGTCGAAACGTATGTGCCTTGATTTCCGAGCAGTCAACAAACACTTGAAAATAGATATACAACCTTTGCCAAGGTTGGATGAATTAGTTGAGAAGGCTGCCGGAAATAAATATTATGCCACCTTAGATTTGAAAGATGCTTACTATCAGGTAATTCTTGACCCCCACAGTAGAGATATAACCACCTTCAGTGATGGGTATAATTTATGGCGGTTCAAACGCCTCCCTTTTGGTTTGTCAGCCAGCCCAGCCGTTTTTACGAGGGAAGTAAACAGGGTCTTAGCTCCTTTAGCAGAAGAAGATTGGGTCAGGAACTATCTAGATGATGTCATAGTGTGGGCTCCTGATTTCAATACCCTCATGGGCAGATTGGCTAAAGTATTTGACAGGTTTGTAAATATGGGAATCAAATTAAACCTATCTAAATGTCAGTTTGGTCAAAGACAAGTAAAATTCTTGGGACATATTGTTTCAGAGAAAGGCATTGAGCCGGATCCAGAGAATGTAAAAGCAGTAACAGACTGTAAACCACCCACTAATGTCAAACAAGTCCGACAATTTTTAGGGATGTGCGGGTTTTATCGTAAGCATGTTTCAAATTTTGCTAAGATCGCATATCCTATCACAGAACTCACTAAGAAACAAGCTGCCTTTGTTTGGACGGATGAATGCCAGACAGCTTTTGAAACGTTAAAGCGGACATTAGCTTCCTTTCCAGTACTAGTAAAAGTGGACATGGATAAACCATTTGAGCTACACAGTGATGCTAGTAATTTCTGTGGAGGAGCCTCACTGAATCAATTACAGGATGACGGTTCTTTGCGTCCTGTTGGGTATTTCTCTCGGAAGCTAAAGCCCGCGGAAACACGGTATTCCACCACCGACCAAGAAGCATTGGGGATAGTGTTAGCCTGTAGATTTTTCCATCATTTTCTGTGGGGTTCCCAATTCACCATCAAGACTGACCACCAGCCGTTAACGTCTGTTTTTAACAAGAAAACTAAGTCAAAGAATGAATAGATGGATGTTGGAAATGAGGGATTACATATATAAGATAGAGTACAAACCTGGAAAGGCAAATCTAGTCGCGGACGCATTGAGTAGGCCGGTAGGGGCCCTAAGGAAAGTAGCCAGGAGTAGGATGGCAGGTCAGTTCCCTCAGCTAGATGGGTTAACGCATCGGCAGTTAGGAGTAGAACAAAGAAAAGAAGAGAGGTGGGAAGCATTGGCTAGTTATTTAGAAGGAGGACAGGTACCCAAACATAAATATCCAAAGACGACTATTGACAAATTTGAAGTAGCGGAAGGGGTGTTGTATTTAGTAAAGGAGCAAATTGACAAAGCATTGCTATACTGCCTGGTAATACCTGATCAGTTGCGTAGAGCAGCACTAGAGTGGGCACATAACAGAGAGGCATCAGGTCACTTAGGACAGTGGAAGACTATAGCCAGAGTAGAAGGCCTTTTCTATTGGCCAAATTATCGCAGAGACTGTGTGAGATTTGTAGAATCATGTGAAGTGTGTCAAAGATTCAAAGGGACGAAAGGGTTAGAACAGCAATGGCAGGGGATGTCAGAAGTAACTAAACCTTTGGAGAGAGTATCTGTGGACTTGACAGACTTACATAATAGTGCGAAGGGGTATCGCTATGTGTTGACCGTCATAGATCACTATTCTAGGTTTGTCAATTTCTACCCGTTGAGAACCAAATCCACTCAGGAAGTGACCAGGGAATTTAGTAAATTCATTCATGTCTTTGGTAGCCCTGGAGTAGTCATTGCAGATAATGGAGGTGAATTTACAGCAACACAATTTAGAGAACTATGTAAAGTAACTGGCATTAAGAACTATTTTACATTGCCTTACCACCCTAGAGGTAATAGTGTCACAGAGAGAATGCACAGGACCTTTAAAACAACACTTGCAATCATGTGTGAAGATAATCCACTTCAATGGCCAAAATTTCTCAGTCCCGTGCAGTCGGCTCTGAACACGTCTGTCCATGCCACAACTGGAGTACAGCCTCATTTTGCTTTCTTTTCAAGGCATGTACAAAGACAAGTAGGGATTGACTTACCTATAATAGAGAGTGAGAGCAGTCAAGAGTTGAAAGAAGCCCATAGGTTGATAAAAGAGATGTCTGCCAGGATGTCACGAGAGACCAGAGAGAGAGCAAATAGATCAAGAACGAACCAAACTATGCAGTTAGGAGAAACAGTATGGGTGAGGAATGAATGGCCCAACCCTGGGACCAATAGGAAGTTGAATACCAAGTGGAAGGGTCCGTACACTATAACAGAAATTATACGAGATGGTGCCGCATATGAGTTGACTAACCCCTTGGATGAAAGTGAGGTGATAAAGAGAGCGGCTGAGAAAGTAAAGAGGTATGTAAGTAGAGACATGTTTGTTCAGCTGAATGAGCCCTTACTTCCACCCTGTGATTCTTCCTCGGACTCGGGGTCAGACGAAACAGATGAGGAAAGTGATGACGGAAATGTGGAAGGTCAACCTGCAAGTAGATTCCCTGTGAGGCAGAGGAGACCAGTAGTTAGAATGGATTTGTAGGAAATATAGTTCCAGAATGTTGCTTCAATTGAATAGTATTGGCTTTCCAGTTTGTTAGGTTGATTTGTTGAATTATAAAGTTTTTGGTCGGGGAGACAGTTGCTCAGATGGTTTGTCGGGATGCTTTTTGAAGATCAGCTATTAGTAGTGGTATCTATATTGTCTGAAAAGTTTTTTTTGGGGTTGTTGACTTCGTCAGTCGTACTGAAGTCACCCCAACATTATAAATCCCAGTTCTTATGAACTGAAGTCCGGAGATCCAGTGCTGCCTATGTTGTCGAAAGAAAAAAAATCTCAGTATGTGTGTCGGAAGTTTTGTTTGGGTTGTTGACTCGCTCCGGGTGAGGGAGTCACCCCGACTTTCAAATACCAGTTTTTCTGAACTGTGAGATAGAAAATACGGGTTTTGTGTTATGAGCCCCAATGTGTATGTCTAGAACCATGGTTTTGTGTTGAAAAGGTGAATTATTATTGAAATGAAGTAGTAATCTGAGGAAGTGTCTGATGTAACTAATTCCCCATTCATAGACAAGAATTTAAATTCCTTAGGATATGTAATTTCATGCAGAGAACTTTTGTTGTAGATGTAATGTCAAAGAGTCACTGTTTAAGTGCTGGTGCCAAAAGTAGGTTGAGGTATTACGCTGATGAACTGTTAAGGGAATGTTCCCTATACTATAGTGTACTGAAATAAGAATTGATAAGTTGTGGTAGTTACAGGTAACGGAGACTCGAGTATGAAAGGTTTGTCTCCTTATAATTTTCTTTTTACTGATATATTGTATACCGAACTAGCAGGATTGTAAATGGTTGTCTGATGTATATGGTAGCGGAGACGCTCGTAGGAAACGTTTAAGTCTCCTTATGTTTTGTGTGATGTATTAAGGTACTCTAATCATGAACTGTTAGGATGTTGTAAAATGTATATACTGTACACTACAGCGTTAGTGCTTTGCATATTATTTCGCATAATATGAATCTTTGGGAGGGGAAGGCTATGTACTGCGCACATCATTGTCATCCCTAAAAATCCCATTTAATTCATATTACGCTACATAACATTCAAATGCACCGCGCTTGTAGAACCTCAGAAAACGGGAAACATTGAGAAAGGACAACTCACCTACTCAAGGTTCCTAGACCATGTGTTGTATTGTACCCAGGTATAGTTATATCATATCAAGTGTATGTATTCATAGCATTAAGGATCACTCAGGGTAGGCATAAGATGAATGTTAAAGTCCAGTTGAGCCGGACGAGTGTACTGTAAGACTAAGTGTGGATCAGGGTTTGAAGGTCCTACTATTTACGTCTGTGAGCGTGTAGCGAACATAACTCCAACAGATATCATATGAAAATACATGAGAACAATGATCTGGAAAAAGGATAAATGTATCAGAACTATGTGAGGTGTTGACAGTGATCTAGAAACTATACTTGAAAGGAAATATCGTGTATGCGTCGGTATGAAGTTAATACACCTCGTAGCCTCACGTGACATATACCCACGACAGGTACAGTGATCAGAGAATCTTATGTCTGTGTTCAAATAGTGCAATGTGTGAGAGGAGGATCCCTCATTACAGTTTTTAAGTGAAGTTGATACACCCCCGCCATGATCATTCGGCCTTTGTTTCAAGGCGCGTCATGTACCCGCCTCAGATGCCACGTTGATATTATAATCCCAGGCATTTACCCAAGCGCTAGCAAACCAAGACCTTACCTTAGTGTGTAATTTAGGATTAAAATATGTGTTTATAAGACATGAGTGACAATATACCGAAAAGTGTTAAGGTGAGAACCCTGAGAAACAAAAGGGAAACTTAAGGCTTGGAAACTGTAGGCCTATGTGACGGGGAGCGGCGGCGCACCGGCCTTAGTCCTTCCCATTCTGCCGTCACCTCAGGTCAGTGTCCTATCGGGCTATATCCCACCCTACAATTAAGGTTTATAAATAGAAGTTACTACAGTTTAAAGCTTTGCCCGATATATAAGTGTGATGGGGATGTGTTAAGGGGTGGGATAACTGCCCATCAGGCATTATTGCTCAGTCCTTCCCATTCTGCCGTCACCTCAGGTGCCATGCGGTCGGAGTCTCTTGCCGCCCGGCCGCCATTGTCCCCTTGAGCGTCACAACAGGTGGGGGTTACTCCCCGCTATACCAGTCCACTGTGAACCGGTGGATTCCCAGCGCACCACTCCACATGAATAGTCACAACTAAGGAGACCGTGAGAAACTGCGGTCGTCACTTGGAGCGACCTATAATACCAGGCGTAGAAATAGTGCTGGTATGTCTCTAGGTGGAGCCCTCGTCTTTACCCACCGAGGGCGGTGTGCGAACGAGGTGCCCGTTGTGTATACCTAAAAGTCACAAGGAGTCACATACTTGCAGGTATGGAGTGTAACAGGTGTGTTGAGATGGTGCTACTATGTATGATAACCGACGGTGCTATAGTCCACACAGGTGGAGCAGTCTGATGTGTTAAGGGATATTGTAAGAAGGAACGACCGAGGTACGGCGTTCACCGATTGTTATGCAATAAGTAGGTGGATGACCCGCCAGCAATGTAAGAGTCTGGGGCCCAGCTGGGTAACCAAAATTCCGTTGTTCTTCTGAAGAAGGCCAATTCATGTATATGTTTGTTTACCAGTATGTTTTATAAGGAATAAATCAATTAAGACATGTTATGGTTTCCCCCTTCTTTACCCTTATCGATCTGGTCAATGGAAAACCTAACCCAATGCCTAGTCCACTCTGCCCGCTACCTAACGAGCTACATGCTGTCCAGAGGGGGTCTGGTGGCAGCGACCCTTAGAAATTAAGATTAGAGTTAAGTTATCTCCTTAGACTTAGTGACCCCAGTCTCGGCAGTATACGGGGAGATACAATAGAAGTATTTAAGTGGGTGAAAGGTATCAATAAAGGCGATATAGATAAAGATCTTATAATATCCGAGCAGGATAGGACTCGTAGCAACGGATTTAAGTTAGATAAGTTTAGGTTTAGGAGGGAGATAGGAAGGAACTGGTTCACAAATAGGGTGGTGGACGAGTGGAACAAGCTTAGCAACTTTGTAGTAAATGCTGGAACGCTGGCAAGTTTTAAAAGGAGGCTAGATAGATTCATGGACGATAGAGAGTGGTACTAACTCTCGACAGGAGCTGCCATGCACAAGCCAATCGGCCTAAGACTCCTTATTTTCTTATGTTTATGTGCTTATGTACTTCTCGATGTCAATAAAGTGCTATCAGTCCTCGAGTAATTCAACAAGTAATGGTCCAGTGTTGTGTTCACTTATCCACCGAGTTGGTAATCTGAACAAGTCTTCCTGTACACACACACTTTACCGGCTTGATGATGAAACTTTCACCACCTCGGCTCTCAAAGTTTCTACACTATTTGTTATTGATATCAACATTTCCTTTGGTTTACTGGCGTAGGCACCTTAACTCACTTGCCAGTTCTGGTCTTTTCTCATCAGATATTACACCGAGATTGTCAGTGTTTTTCTTTTCTTAAAAACTTTACTCTAAATTGTATTTGATTTTGAGATCGCCATGCTGTTGCAGACTTCACCACAACAATTTACTATTCTGTTCAGTTCGATTGATCTGGGCAATAACATAACAGCATTATCCTCACCCAACCACTGCGACAACTGTGTCTCCCACAGTTACATGTTCATGTGTTGTCCATCTATTAGTTTGTAAAACAACTTCGGGGATACACAGGCTGGGCTCCAATTATTGAAGATTTGTATGTTCATTTTTAAAAGTTATCCTAGGCTTTGATGTATTTCACACATAGTCTGCTCCTTCGTCTTATTCTTAAGCAACGTAAGAGATAACCCGTGGTCCTAGTTGCATTTTACAGACTCCAGCTAGAAAGCACGAGACTGCAACGGTGCCGTGGTAGCGCTCCCTGATCACATGCAGAGGTCCCGGGCTCGATTCTTGACTATTGAGGTATTGTTTGTACATATATATAGGTTTTAATTCATTAAAATCAAAATACATATTTACTCTGATTCAGCATGTATACCTGTTTATCATAGACACATTAGGCAGTGCAAAAATACACTATACATATACAGTGCAGGTACACAAACAATAATACATACAAAGTGCGAGTATACAAACAATAATACATACACAGTACAGGTATACACACAATTGCCATTTGCCAATAAAGATATTTTATAATTATTTTCAGTGAGATACTTATGAATACAAAGCACCGAAACCCAGGCTGTGCAGATCAGCAGTGCCCGGCAACCCAGCCAGCTTGGCCGACCTAGAGGCCACACAAGTAAATTTTCAAATCCATGTACTGTACCAGCACTTGGCCCCAGGATAAGTAAATATTTTGAAAGGAAGGAAGATACCCAGACAGGGATTTGTCAGGTTTAACAAGTGAGGTCCGTCAATCAGTGAGGTTACGGGAGGGGGGAGGGAAGAGGGGCAAATGGTGACGACACAGATGAAGTGACTCCCTCTTATTTCTATTCGTCTGTTCTCATAATAACCTGATTTAAAAATATGTAAAAAAAAAGGTTTATACTGATTTTTTGTGTAAGCAGAGTTGTGCTACAAATTGAAGTGAAAACATCACTGTGTAAAAGAAGCATGGACATTGGACAATGTACCTGGTGAAAGTAAAAGGCATTTAGACGATACATAAGTGATGTGTGAGTTGATATAAACAATACAGTACTTTTGATATCTTTAAATGTTTATACACACACTATAACCATTCCCATAAAAAAACCGGGGCTAGTAAATATTGCACATAATCTGCTCAGCTTGGGTCCGACTCAATTAAGATAAGTTTAGATTTAGATTGCCACGTCATGCACTAACCAAAGCTGTCTGAGCCTCCACACTGTTGAGCATCAAGCGATCACCATGTTAACGATGTGTGAGGCTGACCTCAGAATTTTTTTTTCACACTTCTGACCACAAGGACCGGTAGTCCTCCTAAATGCCCTCGTCCATGTACTCACAAATACTTTCGTATTCATGATCGCAGAAATAGTCATACACAGGAGTGATTTTACCCAGAGTTATCATAAGACAAAACTCTGCGGGTCGTTGGTCAGGCTGCCCGCTATGCCAGTGTTTGATAGGACGACCAGACGGCCAAGTCCAATTTTCCGCATGTGAATATTTACGAGCTCCCAACCAATACCAGGCATTGTTTCTGGTATCTGTGAACAAAGAAAATTCTCATATGTAGAAATTAATACTGCTTGAGGTAGCGAAGTCATTACTATTGCTTCAGTGTGTTGAAGATACGAGTATCTATATGACTATTAATGTTTAAAAATCATCTGATATACTTACTTAACTTCTGACGCAAAACTTCTAGGAGTACGATGACATTATCAGGTTCAGCGAGTTTCCCGTCCAGCTCATGGCAAGTGGCATTGGCAGTGGGCCAGTTCTGTTTCTCTTTGTTGATGAAGAAACATTCTTCGTTTACAGGGAAGAACGGGTCTGGGCAACACCTTTCTGAAAAAAAAATCTTTATAAGGTACACAATTAGCGTCACCGAGAATATAAAGCACCTCATGAAAATATTTATGTAGAAAAACAGAATTATTGTTTACCGACCACACTTAGTTCAAGGCAAAGACTGATGGAGGTGAATGAAATAGAAAAGGCACTTTGTGGAAGGAAGTTCCATCAAGAGCTAGTCCGGAGTACAAGTGAGTTTTGGTAGATAAAGGTTCGGTAGAGCGAAATATCAGCAGATAAATCATGACCCTCCTAGATGTCCTCTCAGATCCATTGTGGATGTGTGGTCTCCTCTGTTGGGATTAACTCGTCAGAACACTAGATATATCTATAGAACAGAGAAAGCGATGATATATCCCTGAGAATATGCAATGGTGGAAAGTTTTTCTGTAAGAATATCATTATTAATATCTTTGATATTTTCTGCCCTAAATAATGAGAAGTGCCCCAACAAAACACACCATCTACATATGACAGAATTATTCCAACTGAGAGTGTCCATGACTTACAGTAAATGGTTTTGGTATGCCATAACTTATCAACTTGAATTACGTTAAAGATTAATATACTAATGAGGGCACATATAAGAACATAAGAACATAAGAATGGAGGAAACTGCAGCAGGCCTATTGGCCCATACTGGGCAGTCCCGTTTACACCCAACCCCTATTGCTCATATGAGCATCCAACCTATGTTTGAAGCAATTCAGCGTATTCGAGTTAATGATGATATTTGGTAACTTGTTCCATTCATCCACTACCCTGTTTCCAAACCAGTGTTTACCTATTTCACGCCTAAATCGAAATTTGTCTAATTTAAAACCATTGTTACGAGTTCGCTCCTGGTTGGATAATTTGAGTACCTTTATGTCCTTGTTTAGCCCTGCCTTCCACTTATACACCTCTATCAGGTCCCCCTCGCTCTACGTCTCTCAAGGGAGTGCAAATTAAGATGCTTTAACCTGTCTCTCTCTCAAGGTCCTAATGCCCGGGATTAGTCTTGTCATTCTCCTCTGAATTCTTTCAAGAATTCTATCATTCTGTAATACAGAACTGAACTGCATGTCAGGTGTGGTCTCAAGAGCAAGATACAGTTTTAGGATGACCTCGCTAGTCTTGTAACTAACACTCCTTTGTATCATCTTGTAACTAACTTGCTCCTTTGTATGAACCCAAGTACTTTGTAAGCCTTGTAACGAGCAAAAAACACATTGTTTACTTGGCTTAAGATTCTACTTATCATTGTTAGATGTTCTGGGTAATAAGTTTCTATATACAGGAGAGAGAACACAAACACCTGTATAGTTTTGTAGGTTCGGTTTTACTGGATAAGAGTATGTACACAGAGGTGGGTAACACTCAACCCTAGCTAAGGTCCTGAATATACCATAGACGACGTATGGCAAGTGATACATTAGCAGCTTCCATACGTCGCCAGGCACATTAATTAAGCATGTGGGATATGGTAATAACATTGCCACACGCTGCTAGCTAGGCTGAATAAATATAAATGGAGCACATACATAATATACATACATAATACATAATCCAGCATACATGATATACATACACCTCCCTCCCCCCTATACGCTCATAGCAACGTCTTGAGCGGACCTTTTCTTCTGGATCCGTTCTGAGCGTCGAGGGACTTCATCACTGGGAAGGGTATGGGACTCAACACTGGTGGCGGGGCCAGCAGAAGGCAGTGTTACGGGGCGGAGAAAACGGCGGTTCCTCCACCACACACGACCACTGGGTAACCGCACCTGGTGGTCCCGTGACCTGCCGAGACCCATGACTACGCCTACTTTGTCCCAACGTAGGGAGGTCGGGTCCTGAACACGGACTTGGGTACCGACACTCAACCTGGGGAGAGAACGGGCGTGGTCGTTGTAGCGGGCGACGACGTCCTGAACACGTTCGGCTGCTCGGCGATCACAATCCTCTGTCTTAGCCTGCCACTCCTTGGAGAAGGATTGAGGGTGAGCAGGGACACAAGAACGAAGGGGGCGCCCATACAAAACCTGGGCAGGGGAGCGTCCGGTGTAGTTGGGTGTGTTGCGGAGTTCAAGAAGACCCCGGTCGAAGGCCTCGCAGTCAATGTTCCCAGAAGGGGCCACCTTAAGGATGAGGTGCTTCAAAGATTTGACAGCAGCCTCAGCGTGGCCGTTGGACTGCGGGTAATGGGGCGATGACAACACATGCCGGACTCCCCATCGGTCAAGGAACGCAGCAAAGTCCCGGCTTGTGAACTGAGGCCCTCCGTCGGTTCGCAGGCGTGCAGGAACGCCCACGTCACGGAAGTAGTGGCGGAACTTGCTGATGGTGGCGGCAGACGTCGTGTCATTACCGCCCTTGATGACAACCGGCCAACCAGAGAGACGGTCGATGATAACCAGGAAGGACTTTCCTGACACACAGAAAAAGTCGGCCGACACAGACTCAAAGGGGCGGGTGGGGTTGTCGTCACTCATGAAGGGTACCTGCTGCTGGCTGGGTTGTAATACGTGGCGGGGCTTACACACCTGGACAGCATTGGAGATGTCGGGGTCGATGCCAGGCCGGAACACAGTCTGTCGTGCACGTCGTTTGGTGGCCTCAGCTCCACGGTGACTGTCGTGAAGGCGAGCCAAGGCGTGGGGACGTGATGCAGCAGGGGCAACTACCGAAGGAGAGGTGTCGCTGGCCAGAGGTAGGGGTAGGGCGGCAGCAGGGTAGTTGCTGCTCCCTTCGTGCACCCTGTTGGCGTAATTTACCTCAAGAATCGGTGTTGGGAAGTCCTGGGAGATGATGGCCAACTCTTGGCAATGTCTGTAGGACAGCAAAGGAGTCGGGACACCATTATGCACGTCAATCCAGGCCTGACACGACCTGTTGCCAAAGGTGACATGTGCATAGAGTGAACCCAGGGCTGGGGCCATCTGTGAACCATCTGCCATGACGCAGAGGTCCTCGGGAGGCGGTCCTAGATCGCTTGGAGAGAGCCCCAAGCATCGCAAATGCTGGGGACCGATGACTGTAGCATCAGCGCCGGTGTCGGGCAACATCTGAAGACGGGATGACACGCCGCCGTAGGTCACGATGGCGCTGATGTACTGGGTGACTTTGGTCCTGGGATGCGAGGAGTACACCCTCCTAAAATGGGTCCAGCGTTGTCCAGGGTCGTCGTGCCTCTGATTGGGAGACTGTGGGCGGCCCTCTCTGGTAGAAGGGCGCTGAAGCTTCCGTTGACGCTGTTCCTTGGGTTTGTTGGAAGGGCAACACTTGTCATAGTGGCCCAGACGGCCGCACACATTGCACTGGACGCGTTTAGCTGGGCACCGTACTGTGAGTGACCAGTGGCCCTTACGGTCACAACTGTTGCAGGTAGACTGAGCAGCTGGACATACCTGTGTTCCGTGCTGCTTACCACAGTTGTTGCAAAATGAACCGGGCGTGGACGTGGTGGGCGAAGGCGTAGGAGCAGACTTCTTGTCCTTCCTGTACCGGGAAACAGCGCGTACAGCTGTAGGGGGAGCTCGGATGGCAGAGGTGGCACACCTGGCAGCCTCATAGGAGCGACATATCGTCAACACATCCTGAAGAGAAGAGGAAGAGTCGAGGGAGGTGAGGCGTTGGACAAGTTCCTCGTCCTTAACACCCATCAGGATCACCTGCTTCAACTGGGTCTCCTCGCACTGCTGGTGGTGGCCTGAACATATATCTACCTCTTCCGAGGCTCTCTTAAGACGTACATAAAAAGCGTCAAAAGACTCACCCTCCATCTGTCTGCAGCTAAACAATTCCCTCCTGCGCAGAGCTTCATTCTGCTGTCCTTTGATGTGCCGTTGTAGAACGTCCAGTACCTCCTCTACAGACAGCGAAGAGGTTGGGGGTACCTGCAACGTATGTTCTAAGACGCGCTGAACTTCCAAGGACAGGCACATACGCAGCTGGATGAGTTGTTTAGGCTGTGACAAACTCTGGAGATCCACCATTGTGGCATAATCAGCCCACCGCCGCCGCCATTCGCGAAAAGTCTGGAAATTTACATCAGGCTCCAAGATGGGCGGCGTTTGAGCTGCTGCTTTAGGTGGGGCTGGGGGGCGTGAAGGAAGCATGGATGAGGTATCTGAACCATTCAGTACCGAGGCAGTGTTAGAGCCAGGGGCTTGGTTAACAGTGAGGCGAGATATCAAGGCTTCAAACCGTGCACTGTCTTCCATTCTCCGTTGGTGGTCTCGTTCTGCCTCTGCTTGCCTTCTGTACTCATCCGCCAAACGTCTGTGAGCTTCATCCTCGCGTCTCTCATCTCTCATAAACTTCATTAAGGCAATTATCTCTGGAGATAACGCTGAATGTTGAGGTGAAGGGCTGCGCGATGTTGTGGGAGCTGGGCCGGCCTGGTCATCCATCTCTGGGGGACTGTCATCCGCTTGACTCATCCAGGCGCTGGGTCCACGGCTACGTAAGGCATGAGACATAACTACTTTATCTGTGTACTGTGTCTTAAATCAGTGTTGACCGGTCAGCCCGTCGTATCAACAAGATTTCAGACAAAAAAATTAATTAAATACACAGATAAGTAGGTTATATATATAAAATATATATAATGAAGCCGCGCGGTCAGCAAGTGTTAGTACATGTATGTGTGTGTGTGTGTGTGTCCCGGGCAAAGCGTCTCGCCCCAGCTGTGAGGGGGGGTGGAGGCGGCGCTGTGAGGGAGGGGGGTGGAGACAGGAGTAGCTCAGTCGCTCTCTGTAAACGGTCAGAGGAGGGTGCGCTGAGCTCTACACCCCACAAATGCCCAGAACATGCCGTATACCTTGGAAATCCGTTCGAACAAGGTCACACATGAATGGCACGAAACACACCATGCACTTAACACTTCACAGAAAATCACTGTCACTGACACTGCTCAAAGTTGCGAAATTCTTCGAGGGATGACGCGGGGTTGACCCAAGGCGGGGATCCATCAGCCGGCTTTCCACAAACTTGCACTAATCATTCGTAATAATCCAGTGAAACTACGCACTGCGCCATGTTAGATGTTCTGGGTAATAAGTTCTATATACAGGAGAGAACACAAACACCTGTATAGTTTTGTAGGTTCGGTTTACTGGATAAGAGTATGTACACAGAGGTGGATAGCACTGCTCCCTAACTAAGGTCCTGGTCAACTACCATAGACGACGTATGGCAAGTGATACATTAGCAGCTTCCATACGTCGCCAGGCACATTAATTAAGCGTGTGGGATATGGTAATAACATTGCCACACGCTGCTAGCTAGGCTGAATAAATATAAATGGAGCACATACATAATATACATACATAATACATAATCCAGCATACATAATATACATACAATCATTACTCCTAAATCTCTCTCGCAGTCGTATTTCTCTATGGCATCGTTGTTCATCTGGTATCTGGTTTCCCTGTTTACATCTCCTATACTGAGTACTTTACATTTGTTGACGTTGAATTTCATCTGCCATTTGTCAGACCATTCGAAAAATTTGTTTAGATCTTCCTGTAGTTTTGCCGAGTCCTCGTCAGATTTGATAACACGTCCTATTTTAGTGTCATCAGCAAATTTACTTATGTTGCTGTCTATGCCGATATCTATGTCGTTTATGTATAAAATAAACAATAATGGTCCAAGTACTGAGCCTTGGGGAACTCCACTTGTGACGTTGCTCCAATGGGACTTAGTGCCGTTAATGCTCACTCGCTGTTTCCTGTCCTGTAACCACGCCCTAATCCATTTAAGGATGTCACCTTTGATGCCATAGGCTTCTACCTTTCCTAATTAGTCTTTCGTGGGGGACTCTGTCCAGAAGACTTTACTAAAGTGAGGATATACCCCTCATAATTATTGCCCCTCGTCCACCCGATCTGGTGCGATAGAAAGAATGTTAATAGATTAGTTAGGCAGAACGTCCTTGTGAAGCCATGCTGGGAATCATTGATCAATCGGTGCTTCTCCAGGTGATTTCGAATAGAGTTTGAAATGATTGCTTCCAGTAATTTGCCTACTATTGATGTTAGACTGATTGGGCGGTAGTTAGAGGATAGTGATCTATTCCCCTTCTTGAAAATCGGTATTACATTCGCTATCCTCCAGGATTCTGGTACTACACCTGTTTTTAAGGACATGTTATACAACTTTGCTAAGGGCATACTAAGCTCTTCCTTACATTCCTTTAATACTCTGGCAAATATCTCATCGGGACCAGGTGACTTATTAGGATTTAATTTGTCTATTTGCTTACTAACATCGTTACTAGTCACTACTATCTCACTTAATTTGTTTTCTTCACTATCTCTGAATAGAGTCGGTGCCTCGGGTATCATGTTTAAATTTTCGGTGGTGAAAACTGTTGAAAAATATTTATTCAAATTATTGCTCATTTCTCCATCGTTATCAGTGAGCTTTCTTGAGGAATCGGTACGTATTGGTCAATCTTTCTCGTGTTTTAGTTTGATATTTGGTAGAATCCTTTGGGGTTTTGTCTTCGCCTCCCCTTGCTATCCTTACCATTATTCCTCTTTGCTTTCCTTATCTCGGTTTTAACCCTACTCGCCAATACCCTATAATAGTCCCGGAGGTGAATTTCGCCACGATTTATCCTTCTACCTATAGCCTTCCTTTGGCCGATGATGTTCTAAAAATAATTATTTATCCATTTTGGGTCATTGTTGTCTGATCTGAGTTTTTTGTATGGTATGTTCTGCCTTTGTGCATTAAGTAACTCACTATTTAAATTGACGTGGAACTCGGCAATCTCAGATCTCGTTATCAGGTCGGTGTCATCTGTCAGGTTCACTGCCAAGCGCGACACCCCCTCTCTCAGCTGCCTCTTTAAACTGTCAAGTTTGCCCTTCTGAAATCTGTGGTACTTTATTGGAATTTTCCTTCGTCTGCCCTGAAAATCTAACTGGAATCGAATTTCTTTGTGATCCTGTTTGCAGTTGGATTTCTACCTCGACATTGCTAATGTAGGGGTTTTCTCTGTTCGACAGAACTAAATCAGTATATTATTGCGTGTGGGTTCGGTTATATGTTGACGAGAACAGTCCTGGATCGTCTCGAGAAAATCCTCTGATTCTGGAAGTTGCCCGTAGGTCAGTCAATCTATTTGGCCAAGGTTAAGTCGCCTACTATACAGACTTTGTTGTGTAGCCTTATGGAAGCCCTCTTGTCGCATTTCATCCCAGATAAGTCGCTCATTGGCTATCAAGATTGGGGAATTCTATATATTATACTCCTGTGATTAATTTTTTGACCGTCCACAGCAATTCTATCCAAATTGTTTCTGTATTCCTCTCAGTTTTTATTTCTTTATTTATTTCACACTTCAGATTATCCCTAACATAGATTGCTACTCCGCCTCCTTTCCTGGTCTGCCTATCGGTATGGAACAGTTTGTAACCCGCAATTTGGTATTCGACTGGTAATTCACGTGTGTCTAGGTTGATCCATGTTTCAGTGAATGCAATTATATGTACGGTTTGCGTTATCTCGTCTCTCTATTGCTGGATAATTGTTGGAATCTTTCTATAAGATGAGTGAGAATGAAGTGTGAACACATAGTTTGAAGAGTTTGGACACAACAAGAGAATGATCAGTAGAACAATTTTTGAGAATAAACTGATGATATATTATACTAAAATAACGCACATCGGCTAAAAGAAAATAGTCGAGGATTTATAATGAAGTATAATACGAAGAGGATAAAGTCGGAATCTGTTGGTTGTGAACATGAATGCAAACATATGGCCAAAGAAATCACATCCCTTGGCCCTGTGTATGTTAGGGATCCAAATAATGTGGTGTTGTGTAGTTGTATGTGTCCTGAATATTGTACTTAATTGGAATTTTTATCTTATATCTAAATTACAAGTGTGGAACAAAGTTATGTATGTATGGGGGTTACTTACCAGGGTGGCTGCACGTAGTGGAGACCTCCTTCTGCTCTTTCACCTGCCTCAGCAACTCCTGGATGGCTAGTTGGTTGATGAGGATGTTTCTTCGAAGTTCATTCTCGGTGTGGGCATAGAGAGAATGATCGACATCTTCTAGATGAGCGGTGGGAAGAGTGATGAGGAAAGAGAGGAAGAGCGCGAGGTGGAGTGAAGTGCCACCAGGGAGTGCCATGACCTTTACTTCTTGGCACTGTCTTGGTACTAGGAGGAGGCACGAGAGAGCAGGGGGTCATCTTATATATCACATGAACTCACGTACGAATGTACGAGTGGTGAAGGTTACTCACACACACACACGCACACACACACACACCCACTCACACACACTTGACCACCTGTACAAAGTAGAGACACAACAGCGCTTCCTGCCACCCTGGCGGACAGTTCCCTTCGATATCACAATACCGACGTATTCGCCGAAAAAATTAATTATACAAAGCATTTATCTCCAACACTGCCAAATTGAGAGCTCTTGAACACGTACACACTCTACAGACTGATGATAATATCACACAGGCCATCTACACTGATGGATCTCTTAACACCGCCTGAGGGAGGGCTGGAAGTGCTATTGTTGTGACTCAACCTGACGGTAATATAATTGAGAAAAGAGTTAGAATTAACAACTGGGCATCCACTCTACAAACTGAATTAGTTGCCATACTCACAGCTATTAAATTCATTGAAACCACTGTTACTGACAGTCTCATCATCACTGACTCTCTATCCTCACTACTTGCCCTTGGCACCCTCGACTCAGGTTGTCACGCTCTTGTCTCTGAAGCCAGACACAAATATGCGTGCCTTGTTGACCGGGGTGTTAGGGTCAAACTGTTGTGGATCCCCTCTCACATAGGCCTCAAAAAACATGACAGAGTTGATGCCCTCGCCAAACTCTTGTCTAACAAAGACACCGTTGAATACAATTTGGGTCTGTCAAAAAGAACCCTTAAAACTGTAATTAGGAAAGAACTTATTGATGAGTGTGACGCAAGTAGATTAGTGCAAACAGGCACTAGTCGATCCATAGGTTACCATGATGAGATGTATCAAGTGAAACATGTATATGGAGCAAGTAACAAGATCACTAGATTACAAGATGTTGTAACCACTAGATTAAGGTTAGGATATAAATACCTTTGGCAGTATGTTCCTCAAGCAGATGTAAACAAAACTAAATGTAAAGTGTGTGGCCATACATATGGCCACACAACTTGAACACTACGTCCTCGACTGTGTGAAGATAGAACCTTTTAGGGACAGATCCAAGCACACTGTGTGTGAAATGGTACAACACTTCATCTCTAATGGCAAGATAGCCGACATATTAAGATTGTATCCACTTTTTGCACTTAGTAACTATATCAATTCTCATGTACAGAACCAAATACGCAATGTGCTTGAATACCTCTCACGTAAATGTGAATAACAAAGTGTGAGGCCCAGGGCCGGATTAAGACCCTTAGAGGCCCTAAGCACTTAAAAGATTTTGGTGCCCCCCCCCCCATATATATGTAATTCAAAATATAAACAATAATAAACCATAAAATAAAATGTTATTTTTTCGAAATTAAACAAAATTTACAGTAAGATGGAAAATAATGTTTATTTTTGTATACGTCCAATTTATTTATAGTTGAAAAGTTTTCTCCTACTTTTTTTAATTGCAAAGTCTTTGATCAGATCCTCAAAACTAGTCTTACGTAACACATCTGCTTCTATACTTAGTAGAGATAAGGCATCCAGCCTGCCTTGTTGCATAGTTGTTCTGATGGGATTTTTAATATACTTCAACTTAGAAAATGAACGCTCAGCTGAGCAATTTGTGACCATTAATGTTAAAAATAAACGAAAGCCAATATCAACATGCGGAAAGGCACACTCAATATTGTCTTCTACAATCATTTTATAAAGTTCAGCATGACTGAATCTTGTTTTTACATTTTTTTGTTGCACTGAACTTATGGCGCACATATAAGTGAAACTCAGAGTTTGTAAACTGAAAAGTGGAGTTGCTGGGTGGGCGGTATAAATTAGTAGCGTCAGCGGGACTCGAACCCACGTAGTAGTAGCGCGTGGATGCAGGCTGCCTTGTGTCACGTGATAAAATAAACTTAGTCACTGCCACCACCACGTGACGAAATAAAACACACGCTGTCCTCAGGCTCCTCACCACCACCACCACCATGGCACCATGTACAAAAAAACACATGGAGACATCACCAGCACCACGTAAATTGATGTAATGAACTACAAACTCAGTTATCACCACCAGTCCACCACCATGTGATAAATAAAAATCAGAAAATACATGCATAGTCAAAAGCAGCACTATACACCGTTTGGCCATTTTCATGGGTTTCATGATATTTCATAAGCACTACCAATCCACAAAATTATGAAACATTAATTATATTATCTGTTGTCAGTGTCATGAAAATTGAAAGGAGGGGGGAGAGAGAGAAATAAAAAAACAGAAATCAGCTTACTTACAAAGTTACAATGTTAGCACGTGTGTTGTTGGCACACTGAACGCTGAGTGAGCTACTGAGCGCCACTGCACTCACTCTCAGACTAAGTGGACGACTGAACGGGACAGCCGACATGACCAAGGCGGCCGGGCAAGACAAGAACGTTCACGTGAGCCTCCGTGGACCATGGGGCAGTTACCAGATCCTAATTTTGTTGTTCTGTATCCCCAAGGTTAATGTATATCATTAACTTCTATAATTACTATTTATTATTATTATTGTATATATATGTATGTATTTTTTTCATTTAATGTGTGGGCCTCTTTTTGTGAACCCTGGTTCAGCTGCACCATTTGCAATTTTGCACCATATGGTCCATGGTCCATGGTAAATCCGGCTATGGAAAATTTCTGTGGTGCCCCCCTTCCCTTGATGCACTAAGCACGTGCTTATTTTGCTTAATGGTTAATCCAACCCTTGTGAGGCCAGACATACTGCCTCACACGCCTGAACTCATGCATTTGTGAATAAGTTACCCTTTATGTATAGAACTAAACAAATAATGTAAATGAAATACTGTGTAACATTCAGTGCCATAATATCCTGACAAAGGGGGTTAACTATTATGACCCTTTGTAAACTCTACTCTGTAATCCTTTTGCGCTACCACTCACAGGATGAGTGTGGGGTGCACAATAAAGTAGCCGCTGTAAGCGGCAAAATCAAAATCAATCACACACACTTGCAATTATGTGTGCGTACATGCAATATGTGCACTGATGAGTGCACATATGACTGTCACTAGTGGAAAACTATAATTTTAGCCAAGATATTGCCGTTGACGTAGACTACAAACCTGTTACACACATTATGCAAGTTAGTTTCTCACACATAAACACTGAGCTCATTGTACACCATATTTGGAGTCGAGTTCCACCATGCGATAAATTATTTGACCGTCCGTCTCCAAGGGTAGCACCTGACGTCATGTTTGGCACTTGTTGTTAGGAGGGAGGTTTTCTACTACAGTTTCCCTCATTGCAAAGATTATAACAAAAAAAGAGTTTTGGTTTTATTTAGGTTTCATTTATAGGGTGTCCCAAAATATGTCCCTGCCTGTCTCCCTCCCTCCCTGCCTGCTCCCTGCCTCCCTCCCTGCTCCCTGACTGCTTCCCTTCTTGCTCCCTGAGACACTGTGAGTTGGAGGGAGGGACATTTTTCTAGGACACCCTATTACGTTATAAAGAGCTTTCATTGTAAAAGAAAAAGAAATGATAAAACTCTGTTAGACCTGATCCAATAAATCAAAATCTTACGTGTATGTACAGCCAATCCAAAAAAGTATTGTGACCCCAGGGTCAGTGGAATAGAAAACGAGCAAAAACCCCAGAAGAGGTCATGAATCAGCTGTGTTGGCACTTCTGACTCTAGTATACATTATTAGGCTCGAATATGGAGTGGATGGTTCACTCATTGATTCGAAAATGACCAGGGAGGTGCACGCCAAAAGGACTATTTTCTCCAGCATGACACAGATTTTACCTTGTCCTGCTAGCTTTTCTCTTACCGAGTTTGTTTTTAGTGTCACCCATTGCCAGGTGTATTAATAACCCATATTATAGGGAGCATAATCCTATTTCTGACATAAAGTTATGTCATACAACTGATCATAAGCGTTCACTCATACAGGAAGGTGAGCTGAATATATACTTGTATCGTTCTCGAACACATGACTAATAAACATTAAATAAATTATTATCAGCCTCCCCATTAAGTTCATCTTTACATGAATATTGGTTGTCTACAGTTAATTCTACTATTTAAAAAATGGCCTTGTTATTCGTTGCTTTATATGTTTGGTGTCATTTCTCTTGATATACATAATAGTTAGTGAATAGAGAAGAAGTAGTGGTGAATGGGTTCTCCTAAAGCGTAAATTTGTTTGTGACTTCGAAGGTAAATATTCTTTATTCCAAACATTTTCTTTTTTACTTATATCTTTACAGACAATAAATTCAGCATTAAAGTGAGCCAGAACTGGTTATCCTTAACGGTTTATATGTATTTTGCGATATATTAATATTATTCAGCTTTATATATAAGCCAAAACCATAAATTTATTTTAAAATGGTTTTTGTCCTTGGAGCACAAATGTGACAGGTCGGCAACTTAATACACCAAAGCACTTACAGACAACCGCCCAGATACAGGGTTGATGTTTTGCGCCTGTAGCAACGTGACCCACATGAATCTCACGTTACATAAGAACATAAGAACATAAGAACATAAGAATAGAGGAAACTGCAGCGGGCCCATTGGCCCATACTGGACAGTAGGGGGCAGGGAAAAAACACTTTTATTTGAGTTGCAGGCTGCACTTTTCAGGCATCGTTTGTATGGCTGTAACAAACACCTGTGCAAAATTTCATGCCATTTCATGCATACTTACCCTGCCGCATCGCGAACGACTTTTTGTCAACTTTTAGTGTATACCAAAAATTAGGTGTCATTTAATGTTTTCCAGGATAATGATAAATTTTACATGGGTGACATCGATTTAATTCACATGTTATTTTACAGGTACACCGTATAGAAAATCATTACAAGTTCATATTGAAATTCTTTTTTGTGCGGAACCTTGGCATCATTTTCCTAGACAATAATCTTTGCCTAATATATCCATCTCTCGATTCGTATCCCGTCACTTCAGTGCAAGCTTCAGTCATCACTTTTATGCCTCTCTCGACCGCCTGAGTGCTGTTTGGCCACTTGGGCACCACTAATGGTGTCTCAAGAATGTCATTAACCTGTAGATTTGACAGAGAAGCAATGTAAGGAGGCTCAGTCTTGAGTTCATTCCTCCAGTTAATCATGGAATGATAGTTTTTTGCTTGCCACTTTAGTTTCGGAGTCACCACCTTTCTCATGTTGACTACAGGAGGCACATCCTCATTCCCATCTCCATCTTTACCCTCCTCATCAGTATAGTTTAACAAATTCTCGTCAACAGCAGCATCAGAATCTTCCTCCTCCTCTTCAGATCTGCCAGTGCATTCTTCCTTTTGCTGATTCTCCTCTCTAATTTTTCTTATCATTGAGACAGCTTTTTCTCTAACAGTCATGTCCTCATCTGCACACATACCAAGAAGAAGTTGATCTGTGTGGGCGAAGTATGCATTTCTCTGGACAGCCTTCTTCACTATCGTCTCCTCCTCACTATTCAAGTGTTTCATATATAGCAGGGACTGGAATACGTTCCTTGAGCCGTGTGTTACGTAAGGGTGTATCTTGATGTAAAACCACATTGGAGCACTGAACTTTATTATTGTAATGACAATTCTTTTCAACTCATGGCTGGGTCTTGATGTTGCTACATACAGCCTGAGGATTCTACTCCATAAGGTGTTCCACCTTGACACACAGGGAGGACCTGGCTCAATAGCAGCCAAGTCATCTTCAACAACACCTGTGATAACTCCTTTACAAATCCTATACAGGTATTTCTGATCCCAGGACAGATCTTTCTCCACTTCATCATTAAACACAGGGAAATCAGGGAAACTGACTGGCTGGAAGGCGACAACTGGAAGCTCAGACAAAGACTCCTTGATCTGCTTTCCAATGGGACCACGCCAATGCTCAGGACCACTTGGTTTACCATCATAGTGATAAAAAACTGCGCGGAAAGGCAGCTCATTTCAAGTGCGCCAACTTACCCAGGTCTCCCCTACATTACAGTACAGTAACACAACATTGAGAAATGAAATGAGAAAAGGTTGATAATCAATATAGACATAGCACCATACTCATCTGCAACAAGACAACTTAAATGAAATAAGAGATATGAAAAAAAAGTTGATAAACACTGAACAGAACATTGCACCGCCACAGCGGCTGTTTGGCTAGTACTGTAGGTAAATTTAAAAATTTCAGTAGAAAATGCGGCAGACTAAACCTCGACATATCAGCTTCAAATTTGGCATGGAGTCTTAGATATGTATAAGGAACAATGCCTGAAGAGTGCAGCTTTGAGCAAAATTTCACTGCCCCCTACTGGACAGTCCCGTTTACACCCAACCCCTATTGCTCATATAAGCATCCAACCTATGTTTGAAGCTATCCAGCATATTCGAGTTAATGATGATATTTGGTAACTTGTTCCACTCATCCACTACTCTGTTTCCAAACCAGTGTTTACCTATTTCGCACCTAAATCTAAATTTGTCTAATTTAAAACCATTGTTACGAGTTCTCTCCTGGTTGGAAAGTTTGAGTACCTTTGTAATGTTCCCATTGTTTAGCCCTGACTTCCATTTATACACCTCGATCATGTCGCCCCTCACTCTACGTCTCTCGAGGGAGTGCAAATTAAGATGCTTTAACCTGTCTCTGTACTCAAGGTTCCTAATGCCCGGGATTAGTCTTGTCATTCTCCTCTGAATTCTTTCCAAGGATTCTATATCCATTCTGTAATACGGTAACCAGAATTGAACTGCGTAATCCAGGTGAGGTCTCACAAGCGCAAGATATAATCGTAAGTTGACCTGCCTAGTCTTGTAACTAACACTCCTTTGTATGAACCCAAGTACTTTATTAGCCTTGTTACGAACAAAAACACATTGTTTACTTGGCTTAAGGTTCTTACTTATCATTACTCCTAAATCTCTCTCACAGTCGGATTTCTCAATGGCATCGTTGTTCATCTGGTAACTGGTTTCCCTGTTTACATCTCCTATACTGAGTACTTTACATTTGTCCACGTTGAATTTCATCTGCCATTTTTCAGACCATTCGAAAATTTATTTTAGATCTTCCTGTAGTTTTGCGGAGTCCTCGTCAGATTTAATAACACGTCCTATTTTAGTGTCATCAGCAAATTTACTTATGTTGCTGTCTATGCCGATATCTATGTCGTTTATGTATATAATAAATAATAATGGCCTTGGGGAACTCCACTAGTGACGTTGCTCCAATAGGATTTACTGTACTGCCGTTAATGCTCACTCGCTGTTTCCTGTTCTGTAACCATGCCCTAATCCATTTAAGGATATTACCTTTGATGCCATGTGATTCTACCTTTCTAATTAGTCTTTCGTGGGGGACTCTGTCGAAGGCTTTGCTAAAGTCGAGATATACCGCATCATACTTGTGCCCCTCGTCCATCGATACGAAAACTGATGAAAAGAATGTTAATAGATTAGTTAGACATGAACGCCCACTTGTGAAGCCATGCTGGGAATCATTGATCAATCGGTGCTTCTCCAGGTGATTTCGAATATAGTTTGAAATAATTGCTTCCAGTTATTTGCCTACTATTGATGTTAGACTGATTGGGCGGTAGTTACAGGAAAGTGATCTATCCCCCTTCTTGAAAATCGGTATTACATTCGCTATCCTCCAGGATTCTGGTACTACACCTGTTTGAGCATTTCTCGGTACTCGAGGGAGACGCAGATAACTGAGTTTGCATCCCGAGTTTTGATTACAATTAGTCTTCAAAGGAATCAGTAACGAAGCAACTTTCCCCAACTTGGGTAATAGTTCACCAGATGCAGTGACTCACTCACGGTAACTGCCTATGTGTTATGATAACTAGGGCAGAATAGGAGAGGTAAGGGAAGAAGGGGCAAGGGGAATAAGGGGCAAGGGAACGAGGGGATAATGAGAGAAGAGAAAGGGGAGGGGAAAGAGAGGGACAAGAAACTGAAGAGAGAAGAGAGGAATGAGAATAGGGAGACGCTTTACAGGAAAATAGGGACGCTGAAATGAAAAGGGGGAAGAGAGAGAGAGAGAAGGTAGGACGAAGAGGAAGAGGAGAGGTGGAAGAAAGGAGGTGGTGGGAGATTTACAAGGTAGTAGAAGAAATTTAAAGGGAAATTAATACATGATGTTAAGGGAGGTGAGTCAGGAGGGTGAGAGAGGGAGTATTCCGGGGAAAAAAGGAGGGGGCGGAAAGTTACAGAGAAGGGAGGGAAAGTGAGAGCCCACAATGAGAAAAGATAAAAAAGAGGGCCCACGAAGAGAAGGGAGAGAGAGGGGATCCACATGGAGAGGGAGAGTAAGAGAGAGCTTATAGAGAGAAGGAATAAAGAGGGAGAAGGTTCAACAGAGAGAGGAATTCACAGGGAGAGAGGAGAACAGGAAGTTACAAAGGGAGAAAATTCTGACTATATTAAGGAATACTAGAGACACAATTCGGTTACACCACACCCTGAGGAGAACCACACCCTAGGAGTTGCATAGCTACTTCTGGTATTTCCCCTCTCTTTGACCTGAGAAAGAGTGAGAGCTGATTAAAGAAACGTGTGACATAACTCAGGTCAACATTTACCTTGAGCTGTGAACGGTTTGGGAATCTTATTGGTTTTACAGAAGGTGTGAAATCCAGTTTGTTTATGTCTTAGGAGAAGATCTGAAGGTATATTAAGAAGTCGTGTTTTTTTTTGGGGGGGGGGGGTGGGGGTAAATTTAGAAACAATGGTACAGAAACGACATTACAGTTACAGGTACAGTTACTATTTCATCATTGGTGTAGTATATAAATGACTAAATGATACCTGTTTGCATCATCATCATCATCATCATCATCATCATCATCTTGTTGTTGACACAGATTAGATTGATACTAGTGCCATCTCTCGGCTGTGATTCAGAACACTTTGATAACACTGTGTCATGATCGTGATGACAGCTAACCTGAAAACCTTAAGGATTCATATTACGCTCAAACGTCCACAAAACCTTCCGAGTCCCCCAGTGGAAACGTCCCCCGTTTTCTCTGTTTCCTTGATGACGTCATCGATAGGCCGTCTTTGTCTAAAGGGAACTTTGAATATAATCCGCGGATTTCGTAGCAAGACGCTGTATGGTGGGACCTGTTGCCATCCAACCCTTTGTAATCAATTTAATTTTGCTTTTGATAGCTCAGTCAGAGCATTGTTAGTGAGGATAACAGTAGGGAATGAAACTGAGTTCATAGTCTCAGTTTCAACGTCAGAGTGTACAGTAAATTAATTCATCGAAATAGAAGTAGGTGGACTCCCTGACCTATTCTGAGTGAGGGTGCCGCGGGCATTTCAACTGGTAGTAAGTGCTCGCCCCTTCACCCATACAGGTAGGCCATTCCACTCTGTGTCGTAATTCGCCCTTCTTTAAGTGATTTGACCCAATTAATAGTTGATTGTGCAAGTGTTACAGTAACGTAGTTGATATGCTCTGAGTGAAGTCATATTTACGTCTTTAACGTCCCCTGAAATGTGATGTCGTTGTCACTGTTAGTAAGTGCTCGCCCCTTCACCCATACAGGTCCCTAACACAGCCTAGGCCGTGTCTGTAGGGTGGATGTTGTATCCACTATGTCTGGGGAGATGTCCGAGGTCCAGTAGGATCAGTTACCTTCGTGAGACCCGACCGTCAGACACTTCAGACTACCTATGGCCCCCATAGCTGGCTCGTCTGGCCTTAACGCTCGGCCTGCGAGGTGACCCCGGATCACCAAGCCACACACCACTACCAGCCCCCATCATTGGTGGATGAGTGTCTAACTCAGTAGGGCTATTTGTGTGGTGGGGTTAATCCACTGGGATCTTCAGAGTTCGTCGGAAAGTACCCCATGGTGGCAGGACCCCATGGCGGTTGCTTGAGTATCACTTCTGACGACTGAGTGTTGTAGTGGCAGTTGCCCCTGGTCTTTATGGTGCTAAGTGACTATAAGAGTTATGTGTTATTGAGTATGTCCACCCAGTAGTGGTGTGAGTGATATTGAGTATGTCCACCCAGTAGTGGTGTGAGTATTTTGAGCCTGAGGGCATAGTACCAGATTTCGTCTGTTGGTACATATATATTCTTTCTCCTGCCTCCATATTAATGTTTAAGTAAATTTTGTATTTGTATATTGTGTCTATTATTTACCTACAGTATCTACCGTTATTTCTTCCCTATTACTTGATACTATCATTACATATACCCACGAGCCTCCTCTCGTCACGCTACCACTGATTATAAGTATTAGAGTAAAAAGAATTGTTACTGACACACAGTCCCTTATAACTGACTCAGAATACCTTAGTTCTAGTTAATAGTTAGGTGATAATTAAAACGGAGTTATAGTGGGTGAGTGGACACAGTGCTCGCCTTCTGTTCTATAGGTCGCTCGTTCGCGTTTGAGATATCCCCATTTCACTCAGTTGTTAATGGGTGCCTAACTTTGCAGATGAAGATGTAATAAAATAATAATAATAATAATTAACGGTTTATTGAAAGAGCTTGGCAGCCAGAAGGCTGAAAATATACAGTTACATATTTGGGGAATGGGTTTCGAATTACAAATAATATACAAGTAACATAAGTGACACAAATAAGACATATAATAACTAGATGGGGAAAAGCTCAAACTACAGTTCATTTCAACATAGTGACAGTGCGAGGAGTAGTGTTTACTGGGAGTGAATACACTGGTTTATTACAAGTTATTGATAATTTTTACAATGGTTGGGACTGGGCTGTTCTTATAGCGATCAGTTCGTGCACGTATGGGCTGGATGCGGTTGTGGTGTCGAACAGCAATTCTCGGACTAGGGATTTCAGGTGGTAGTAGGAGCCGGTGTCGAGGATGGTGTAGAAACTTCTTACCAAATTTGCAGATGAGGTCGTGGTGATGGTCAGTGAGAGTCGAAAGGGTCAGTGTGTTGAGCGCTTCTTGATATGTGGAGTAGGAAGGGGAGAGAATAATCTTGCATGCCCGTACCTTCTGTAGGTGCTTGTAAAAGCATGAAAGAGGAAGACGCAGGGAGGTATAGGTGAGCTTGGGGAAGAAGTATGAATGTTGTGTAAACCGAGGGTCGCGCAGGAACCTGAGGGACCGAGAGTCGCGGAGGAGGTGGAGATCGAAACTGGCGATTTGATAACCGACGGGCGGCCTAAATTTAGCTTGTTGTCTGGTGGTGACGCTGAGGGAGCTTCTGTGCAACTTACAACCTGGAGTGTGTTCGACCTAGAGAACAGCGAGGTGGCACGCCGGAAAGAGGCCGATGCGCATAACCATGGTCTTGGTACATGGCTGATGGTGACATGGTTGTTGGTGGCCCAGTTTTGGAGACTGTTCAATGTAAACTCTGAAGGAGCGGCAGCGGGGAGCAGAATTGTTGACGCTGATCCCAATGGCGGAGTCGTCGATATATTTCAGCGAAAGCAGGGTTTCTCTTAGGCATCAGCCATATAACATGAAGCAGTGAGCGGTCCCATCTTTGGTGCCTTGGGGACGCTGCCATATGAGTGACTGAAAGGTGGAGACAGCCCCTGGAAGCGCACAGCCTATACGGTCACCGAGGAAGTCTGTAAGTCATGGTATAAGACTCTCCGAAGCCCGAGGTCAATAGCTTTGTTGATGATTATATTGTGGTCGACTAGGTCGAACGCTTTAGTGAAATCAATGAAGGCGACAGCTACAGACGTTTTCGCTCTCGAGATGGCGGTATATGTAATCGAGAAAGCTGACAAGACAGTGCGAGTGGTGGGAGGGTGAAGTTTTCAGGCTGCCAGTAAATTGTTATGGTCTACGACTCCTGCACATCAGCATGCTTCCCAGTCAGAAACAAACCCTCACAGATTAGGTCAGTATTGGGGTGACGGGCTAGGTCAGAATGATTTTAGGATTGGGGGTTGGTTGACTTGGGCATTGGTGATACAAGAGGTCTTCCAGTCAGCGGCATCTGGGTTTACCCAGGAGGCAGCTACTTGATGATGGAGCATAGGGGGCTTAGCAAGCCCGGGAGAACTCCTATCTCTATTGGTAAGTCAATGGGGTGAACCAGAGCAGTTTTAATTTTAGTTTGTCCGCGTTTTGCTACTTCAAATTTTTCTACGGTCAGCAGCGGGCTGGTAGGTAAGCAGTGTAGAGTGGGCCACCAGAGCTGCATGACCCCGCATATAGTAGCGAAATGGTTATTTGTTTACCACGTAAGGCCAACATTAGTGAGATGGCTACGGAAGGAGGGGTGCGTTCATTGTTTCAGTCCACAGACTTCTTTAAGCTTACCATACCATTGACTGATGCTGGTCTGCTTCAGGTGTTGTAATTTTGGTATGGGGTAGTGGGCACCCTTTGGTAGCGTTATATTTCGCGGATGACCTGCCGCTAAGAGACCTGTAGCTGATGCGCCTGGCTGAGATGAAAGGCCTCTGCCCCTTCCGTTGCATAAGCCTTTTGATCCGGAGGTGATCCAGTGCCGCGTGAGGATCTGACGGACTTCTCGAAGAAGCGGTGGTGGGCTTCCGGTGGTGTTGGTATACTTATCCATTTGGTTTCCACGCCATCCTTAAAGCTACTTTCCGTAATCCAGGAGAGGAACTATCCACTGCCCGTGAAGATGCGCAGTGCAAGAGTCAGCAACGGCCCAGCAGGTCTTGATGCAGGGCCCTCCTGTACTTGAGTGGGGAGTACAGCCAAAGACCAGAGCACTGATAAGTGTGTGCTGGGCACCCTTGATAGGAGGCATTATTATACGGCACTAACTGCTGTCAGCCAAGATAAGGTCATGGGTATTTTCGACCGTGTGTGGGGAAGGTCACAACTTAGTATAGCATGAAATTGGTCCTGGATATTCCAAGTTCTAATTTCATTAAAATCCCCACATACTAACTTCTGCCATGGGTACCTAACTCTGTGGACAGGTGGTCTGAGGTGGTGATGGATGATTGATAGATGTCTGCGCAGCGAGCGGGATGCGCCACTAGATTTGATGGAAGAAGCGCGCCCGTGGGTACTTTCACAAAACCATAATGCTTCCACATCTGCTGCACTGGAACATCCGAGATCGGCTTTAGGCCATCTTGGACAGAAGAGGGCAACGCCCGCCAGCAGGGAGTCACACTGCCTCCATGCACAATAATCGATAAATGGGCTTAGTTGGACAGTGTGTTGTATGGAATCCACTTTTAAATGAAAATACCAACACTTCGACAACAACAGTACCAACAAAACAACAACAACAACACCAAACAACAAAAACAACAGCACCACAAACACAATAAACAACTACAACAACACCAAACACAATAAACAACCGCAACAACACAAAACAACAAAACAATAAACATACACAACAACAACACCAAACAACAACAGCAACAACAAACAATAACACCAAGCACAACAAGGGAGAAGACGAGAGCTAGAGATTGAGAGATAACTGGGGATGAAGGACGTGGGCGCCGCTAGAGGACATCGAGACAGGACTTGTAATGGTGTGGGATACTCACCCTTAGAGTCCAAGGAGTGACCTGTGGTGCGGTGGCGACAAAAAGACGTCATAAAACATATGTGTATGCTTGTGTATAGTATGTACACATTTCAGATAAGTCGAGGGTGATTAATAAGAAAAACAGATAGATAGATAGATAGATAGCATAGACAAAAAGGACAGCCAGACAGACTGAAAAAAACAGAGAAATAAAAGCGGCCACCACCACACACACACACACACATTGACTACATCCTGACCACTGAAGGGTCAAGACGCACCTGGCGCTCCCTTCCTCGGAGCAGCCAGGTCAATCCGTTAAGTTGGCCCATACTCAAACCTCCCTGAACCACTTCTCCCTACCAGAGTATCAAACAGGTTCTCTTCGTATTACAATTTCATTTGGGAAAAGGAAATGGAACCACTAAGTTAAACAGAGGTGAACACAGAATGTGCTTGAAAGCCAGCAGGAAACAACCTAACAGTAAAATGTATTCAAGCTTAACCTTTCCATACACAGTGAGGTCCCAGGTACCCAGTGATAACGGCCCGGTGAGACTCAACAACCGGCGAGATGTGTTAATCCGGTTTTACGATAGCCTGGGGCCTGGCCACCCCTCACTCATATAACACCCGGCCCTGTAGGAATTGACACCAGTCCCTCATAACACCATCTGTGAGGGAATTACTACACCACGAGGTCCTCTATAACACCCACCTGTGAGGGAATTCATTACACCACGATGCTCCTCATAACACCATCTGTGAGGGAATTACTTACACTAATGCCAAAGTCCCTCATAACACTATTCAGAGTGGAATTATTACACCACGTCAGGCCCCTCAACACCATCTGTGAGGAATTCATTACACCACGTCAGGTCCCTCATAAC
Organism: Homarus americanus; assembly: GCF_018991925.1. Taxonomy (NCBI): domain Eukaryota; kingdom Metazoa; phylum Arthropoda; class Malacostraca; order Decapoda; family Nephropidae; genus Homarus; species Homarus americanus. The sequence continues at coordinate 1,460,916 of NW_024718545.1, forward strand.
ACCATCTGTGAGGGAATTCGTACACCACGTGATGCCCCCATAACACCATCTGTGAGGGAGTTACTACACCACGTGAGGCCCCTCAACACCATCTATGAGGGAACTATCCACCACGTGAGGCCCCTCACACCATCTGTGTATGGGGAATTACACTATTCCCCATATCACCATCCAGAGGAATTACTACACCACACTGTCCTTCCCAACCACCATTCTGGGAGAGAGTTATTACACTACGTGTTTGCTACCAACACTCTTAAATTAATCTGAATGTTCACTTGTGTTCCTTTACCTTTCTAATGAAGGCTTTGTTAAACCACCAATGTATGTATCAAGCCATTTATGTCCTAATGTGATATTTTCATCTTCTGGCCGCAGAACTTTTTCAATAAAAGTCGCATATTAGTTATTATATTATTATAAACACAAACATGCTGCCACGCATCACCACACACCTAAACCCACCAACAAAACAACAAGAATATCAAAACAAAATTCTCAAACAGACGAAAATAAAGCGAAAACAGTTGCAAAATCCAGAACAGCAACAGAATCCCGCAGCATCCAACCGGTCGAAAATTGAGTGAATGGGGTCGTCACTACCCTCGCCACAATGTGAAAATTCCCAGCAAACCGCCCCTATCCTGCGTCTAAAATCTAAATCATTGCTGTATGGAGTTCCTCGTTGCAGTTTGTATGCCCCGTGACACAGTATATAGACGTGGTGGTGGTGCTAATTCCTGCCGTATTATGAAGGAAAGGTCATGTCACTCAGGTTACATTAGCTAAGTCTATGCTACTTGATGTTACCTGATGTTACTTGGTATTCTCTGCTAGTGGCTACTTCCCTCTCCAGCAGTCAGATATTAAAGACTTTAGTCAGGTTGGACCGTGAGTCGACTGGAGATTTATTGTTCAATTTGTATCATTTCATTTTTAAAGTGAAGTATAGTGAGGTGGTTTCCGCAGAAAGTGAGGAAGTCGGTATAGCAACAGTGGTATAGTGAGGTGGTTGGTATAGTGAGGTGGTGAGTATATGAGGTGTCGGTATAGTGAGGTGGTTTTGCATAGTGAGAGGTGGTCGGTACAGTGAGGTGCGAGGTGGTCGGTATAGTGAGGTGGCCTATTAGCAGGTACGGTATAGTGAGTGTCGGTGGTGCGTGAGGTGGTCGGTATAGTGAGGTGGTCGGTGATATATGATGACACTAAACTGCATTCCGCGTTAATGCACATGTTGCAAGGCCTAAGAGGTCACTTGTTGGTGCGGCGGCAAGGACTGTTTTCGTCAATATTAAAATTACGAGAACACCACACACAAACATTATAAATACATGTATAAACACACACACACACACACACACACACACACACAATACAAACGCACATACACACACACACGTAGACATTAAGATCAAGCAGGGCCACAAACAAAGGAAATCACACAAACATGAATGCATCTATATATAAAGGACAACTACGTTAACAAAAAACACACACGTGGTTTATGAATCTGTGTGTGTGTGTGTGTGTGTGTGTGTGTAAGCTTTTGGCTTCAAAACATAAGGTAATCCTAGAACAACACATAGTTTTGATATTTCAGCCTTGTTTATCCACATACTGGTTTAATCCTTCAGTACTGCACTCTCGCACTGCAAAACAGGCCACTAATGAATCGGTTTGGCCGTTGGGGGTTGTCCTCTCTTGCCCTGGTATATTGCGGTGTGTACTATAATTCTGTATCGTAATTGAGCTTTTGAATCTGTGGGGTCATTGTATTGTAATTGCACTGTACTTCAGGCTATAACTGTAATTCTCTCGCACCAGCGCCAGCAGCCGTACCGCAACTACCACGTACCATAAAAGCTTCAGTTGGGATATATCTCGAATCAAACACACACGAAACACAAGAACATAAGAAAAATAAGGAGTTCGCAATAGGCCGGTTGGGTCTTGTACTGCGCAATAATCATTGTCATCCCTAAAAATCCCACCTAATTCATATTACGCCTTACATAACATTCAAATGACAGCGCTTGTAGAACCTCAGAAAACGGGAAACATTGAGAAAGGACAACCACCTACCAAGGTTCCTAGACCATGTGTGGTATTGTACCCAGGTATAGTTATATCATATCAAGTGCGTATTCATACATTAAGGATCACCAGGGCAGGGCATAAGATAATGTTAAGTCCAGCTGAGCCGGACTAGGCAATGACGCGAGCAGGCCGAAGGTCCTACTATTTACGTCTGTGAGCGTAGCGGCACCAAACCCCAACAGATACTCATATGAAAATACATGAGAACAACAACGCAAAAGGATAAATGTATCAACTTAGTGCCACAGCGATCTGTGAAACTATAATTGAAAGGAAATATCGTGCCTGCATGAATTTCATCACACCTGTAGCCTCACAACCGACATATACCCACGATACAGTGATCAGAGAATCTGAGGTCTGGGTTCAAATCGTGCGCTGTGTGAGAGGAGGACCCTCATTACAGTTTTAAGTGAAGTTAAGGCACCGCCGCGATCATTCGGCTTTGCTTCAGCGCGCTATGTACCCGCCTCAGATGCCCGTTGGATATTAAAATCCCAGGCATTTAACCAAGCACCAGCAAACCAAGACCTGACCTTAGTATAAAGTTAGGATTTAATATATGTGTTTATAAGAAATGAGGGACAATATACCGTAAAGTGTTCAGGGAGAACCATAAGAAACAAAAAATGTAAATTGAGGATTGAAACTGTAGGCCTATGTGACGAGAAGCGCGTGAAGCCGGCCTTAGTTCTTCCTGTTCTGCCGTCAAACATAGTCAGTGTCCCCAGCGTAGCCATCCCGCCCTACAATTAGCGTCATACAGTGACTCATAGCCGGATATATAAGTGTGATAGGGATGTGTTAAGGATGGGATAACCGCCCGTCAGGCATTATTGCTTAGTCTTTCCGTTCTGCCGTCAACACAGGTGCCATGTGGTTAGTATCTTGCCCAGCCGCCGCCATTGTCTCCTGGAGCGCCACACCAGGTGGGGAATTACTTCCCCACTATACCAGCAGTCCACTATGAATCGGTGGATTCCCAGCGCACCACCCGCTACGAATAGTCACAACTACACCGCGAGAAACGCGTCGTCATTTTGATACCCTGCGCGTAGAAATAGTGCCTGGCGCAATCTTATCAAGCCTTCGTCTCACTACCGAGGCGTGCGCGAACGAGGGGCCCAGTTGTGCGGTGACCTGGGGTGCCGCCAGCGAGCCATTACTTCGTGCGCGAAGGCAATGCGGTGCGTTGCGATGGTGTTTATAAAAGATAACCGATTTGCGCTAAGGCCACACCAGTGGCACAGTCTGATGTGTTAAGGATACGTAAGTTAGCGAAACGACCGAGATATGGGCTGCTGCTCCACCCTGATTGTGCAATAAGTGGGTGGATGACCCGCCAGTAATGGTGAGTTCGCCCAGCTGGGTAACCAAATTCCGTTGTTCTGAGGAAGGCCAGTTCATGTATGTTTTTACCAGTGTGTTTTTATAAGAAATAAATCAATGACATGTTATGGTTTCACCCTCTTTACCCTTATCGATCTGATCAATGGAAAACCTAACCCAATGCCTGTCTCACTTCTGCCCGCTACCTAACGAGCTAAGCATGCTGTCCAGAGGGTCTGTGGCGCGACCCTAGAAATTAAGAGATTAGAGTTAAGTTATCCCCAGATTTAGTGACCCCCAGATCTGGCAGTATAAATCTGGAGGCAGTTGCTCAGATGGTTTGTCGGGATGCTTTTTTGAAGATCAACTATTAGTAGTGGTCTCTATATTGTCAGAATGTTTTTTGGGTTGTTGACTTGTCAGTCGTACTGAAGTCACCCCAACATTATAAATCCTGGAAGTTCTATGAACTGAAGTCCGGAACTAGTTGCTGCCTATGTTGTTGAAAAGAAAATCTCAGTTTATGTGTGTGTCAAAAGTTTGTGGGTTGTTGACTTGTCAGTCGTATTGAAGTCACCCCAACATTGTTTAAATCCCAGTTCTATGGACTCCTAAGTCCGAAATCCAGGCGTTTGCGTTGTCAGAAAAGAAAAACCAGTTTGAGTGTGTGTCGGAAGTTTTGTTTGGGTTGTTGACTCGCTCCGGGTGAGGGAGTCACCCCCGGGATCTCAAATGCCAGCGCCCTGTTGAACTGTGAGATAGAAAATACGGGTTTTGAAGTTATGAGCCCCAAAGTGTACGTCTAGAACCATGGTTTTGTGTTGAAAAGGTGAATTATTGAAAGGAAGCAGTAATCTGAGTGAAGTGTCTGATGTAACTAATTCCCCATTCATAGACAAGAATTTAAATTCTAGGATATGTACTTCATGCAGAGAACTTTTTGTTGTAGATGTAATGTCAAAAGAGTCACTGTTTATGTGTTGCCGTGCGTAGGTTGAGGTATTACGCTGATGAACTGTTAAGGGAATGTTCCCTATACTATAGTGTACTCGAAATAAGAATTGATAAAGTTGTGGTATGTATAGGTAATGGAGGACCTGATATGAAAAGGTTTGTCTCCTTATAATTTCCTTTTACCGATATATTGTATACCGAACTAGCAGGATTGTAAACGGTTGTCTGATGTATATGGTAGCGGAGACGCTCAAACGTGAAACGTTTAAGTCTCCTTATGTTTTGTGTGCTGGATTAAGGTACTCTAATCATGAACTGTTAGGACGTTAAAATAAGGTAATTGTTATGTTAGTGTGCTTTTGCATATTATTTCGCATAATATGAACCTTTGGGAGGAAGGCTATGTACTGCGCACATCATTGTCATCCTAAAAATCCCACCTAATTCATATTACGCTACATAACATTCAAATGCACAGCGCTTGTAGAACCCCAGAAACGGGAAACATTGAGAAAGGACAACTCACTACTCAAGGTTCCTAGACCATGTGGCATTGTACCCAGTACAAAGCTATATCATATCAAGTGCATGCATTCCGCTGTTGTACTACGATCACTCAGGTAGGCATAAGAGATGAATGTTAAGTCCAGTTGAGCCGGACTATGGGTACTGTAAGACTAAGTGTGGAGCAGGGTTTGAAGGTCCTACTATTTACGTCTGTGAGCGTAGCGAACCTAACCCCAACAGATATCATATGAAAATACATGAGAACAAATGACGGGAAAAGCCGGGATAAAATGTATCAGAACTATGTGAGGTGTTATGGTGATCTGAAACTATAACAAGCGAGCCGTCGTGTATGGGCATACAATTTTAATACACCTCTGTAGCCTCACGTAGACATATATACCCACGATATGTTTTCGAAAATCAGAGAATCTGAGGTCCATGTTCAAATCGCGCGCTGTGTGAGAGGAGGACCCCTCTCATATTCGAGCAGTTTTTAGAGTGACATACACCCCCGCCATGATCATTCGGTTTCTGCCTCTCAAGGCGCGTCATGTACCCGCCCCAGATGCCCGCGATATTAAAATCCCAGGCATTTAACCAAGCACTAGCAAAACCAAGACCTGACCTTAGTGTATAAGTTAGGATTAATATATGTGTTTATAAGAAATGAGGGACAATATAACGTAAAGTTCTGGGGAGAACCATGTATGGAAACAAAATGTAAATTGAGGATTGGAAACTGCAGGCCTATGACGAGAAGCGCGGAAGCCGGCCTTTAGTCTTCCTGTTCTGCCGTCAACACAGGTCAGTGTCCTAGCGGGCTATATCCCGCCCTACAATTAAGGTTGATAAATAACAGGACTAAGAAGCCAAAGCCGCCGGATATATGCGATAGGATGCAGGATGGATAACCCGCCGTGGGCATTATTGCTTGGCCTTTCCCGTTCTGCCGTCAACACACAGGTGCACGTGGTTGTGGGCAGGCCTCGCCCGCCCAGCCACACTCCCATGCCACACCAGGTGTGAATTACTTCCCACTATACCAGTCCACCTGCGAACTGGTGGACTTGCCACCACTCCACATGAAGATCAACCATCCCCACCAACCCGCGTAGAAATAGTGCTGGCATGTCTTAGGTCAAGCTCCGTCTTCCACCGAGGAAAGGTGTGCGAACGAGGGGCCTGTTGTGTAGTGACTCAAAAGTCAAGGGTCGCCATACTTGCGGTATGAGTGTACTGCGTGCGCCGCGTGATGGTGTCTACTATGTATGACGAACTGACGAGCATAAGCCACACCAAAGTACAGTCTGGAGGTGTTAAGGGATATTGTGCCAGCAACGACTGAGATACGGCGTTCACCGATTGTTGTGCAATAAGTGGGTGGATGACCCGCCAGTAATGTAGGAGTCTGGGGGCCCCAGTAGCGAAACCAAAATTCCGCCAAGTTCTTCGAGGAAGGCCAGTTCATGTATGTTTTTTACCAGTGTTTTGTATAAGAAATAAATCAATGAAGACATGTTATGGTTTCACCCTCTTCTTACCTTATCGATCTGATCAATGGAAAACCTAACCCAATGCCGCCCACTCTAACCCGCTACCTAACGAGCTACATGCTGTCCAGAGGGGGTCTGGTGGCAGTGACCCTTAGAAACAAGAGGATTAGGAGCTGCTTATCCTCAGATTTAGTGACCCCAGATCTGGCAGTGCCTGTGCAAGGCAGCCCGTCTAGAGTTACTGCCACTCTCTATCATCCATGAATCTATCTCGCCTCCCACTTTCCAGCGTTCCAACACTTACTACAAAGTTGCTGCTTGTTCCACTCTGTTTACCACCCTATTTGGAACCAGTTCCTCCCTATCTCCCTCCTAAACCTAAACTTATCCAACTTAAATCCGTTACGAGTCCTATCCTGCTCGGATATTAACACCCATGACAAATGGACATTTGTGATACACTAGACAAAGATAATAGTGAGCTATTGGTAAATATTTGTGACGATTAATATTTAGTCAGATTTTTTATTATTTTTTAGATAAGGATTTAACGATGGGGTGTAGTTCTTTAAATGGGCAAGTGTATTGCTCCATGGTTTAACACCTTGGTAACACCTTCAAGAACAATAAGAACAAGTACAAGTAAAAAAAGAACAAGAACTGAAGAACGTAAACAAGAGCAAAAACGGCATGAAAGTAAACAATAACAGAATGCCACTAACAACAACAAGAACAAAAGCAAGAAGTGCAAGAACAAGAACAGGAAGAATGCATTAACAACAACAAGAAGAAAACAATAACTGCAGGAAAAAGAACAGGAAAACGAATGCACTAACAACAAGAACAATAACAATTACTGCAGGAACAAGAACTTATAAAATGTTGTCGAGTCACCCATGACCTTCCTGAGGAGGAGGAGATGCAAGTATCTGGCTATTACCGGATACTGTTTCAGAGACCGTGACAAACGCACACTTGCTCCATTACGCTGAGGCGCGGGAACGGGATGTTGGTTCTCACCAGGATGGGATGGAGAAAGGAAACCTCAATGTGCTCTCTGTATACTTATTGAATGTACAATGCAGCTTGGTGCTGGGAAGGCAGTATGGTTACGAGCCATGGTCGCCGGCGGAGAGAGGGCCGCCAGGTAGGGGTGGAGGGGAGGTAGGAAAGAGGTAGGTCACCACAGGGTCTAGGTCTTATATATAGTAGGTAGGCATGGCTTAATAGTTGACCCCTCCATCATGCTTAAAGGCAGCAGATTGACCTTGACCACGAGCGCCACACACAGAATTTTCGGGGTAGGCTACTCAGCAACAAGCGTTTGTGGGGAGAATCCTAATGCCACCCTCAAGGCAGTGTGGAGACTTGTTGTCTGCAGGGGTTGCATGCTTTTGGCATGTGAGGCCGAACAGACGGTGCACATGCAACATAAGTAGGAACCCATAACAAGCGAGGCGTGGCTGGGCAGCCGGCATGTAATGGGTCCAGTCTCTCATCAACAGAACTATATTATATAAATAGGGTCAATATATCTTATGTATATTCAGATTCACCTGTAGCTTTCACTGCATCTATGGAGTAAAATTATGGTTGTACCACGTGTGACAGTAGCTTTCCAAGAAAGGGACAAGCCCATATGTCAGCATCTTTGTGGCCCGGCGCTTTCCAGCAGCCTCCTTGCTCAGTCACTCAGATCCAACTACTAACCATTGGACGTGATCTGCGATTTATATTTACACCATGGCAAGTCCTGTTTCTCGTTCCTCCTTCGCAATGGAGGACTTCTGGGATTCGATCTACTCAGGAATTATAGACATAATCCTTTTTATAATAAAAGCTCGAAGACTTCATTAGTTCTACGTTACTGAAACTGTACCATTTGCCATGAAACAGCCCAGTTGAAATTGGGGTTAGCAGGATGATTCACCGCTTGGGGAGACAACTGTCTAGACACACGAGATCTGTGGGAGAAGAGAGGGAGAAAAAGGGTGTGTGGGTCTGGGACAGAAGGTCCATGACAGCAGCAGGGTCCACGACAGCAGCAGGGTGCAGGACAGTAGCAGGGAGTGCCTGAGGGAAAAAAAATGGTGTGTGGGGGCGATGAATGCTGTGCTTTCCTCTCGGCAGGTACAGAGTCCTCAGATGCGTCTGCTGGGGTCGGTAGGACGTGGTGCTTGGGGCAGGAAGAGGAGCTGGTGTCTGCTTAGAGAAGCAGTGCTGCTCTAGGGTGTTTAACCTGCGGTGTAGAGACAGTAGCTGTAGAACCGATGAGAGCTGCCTTTGTGTGGATAAGCCAGTCTTCCATGTTGCTTGAAGACTGGGAGAGTGATCGGCTTCTCCTCCATCCTGTGTGAGTGCGAATCTCCGGGGGTCACCATTTGTGGGGTTGTGTTATATTTGGTTCACACTCAGGATGGGATGGAGAAAGGAAACTCACAATGTGCTCTCTGTATACATGTTGTATTGGATGTACAATGCAGCTTGGTGCTGGGAGGGCAACATTGTTACAAGCGTTGAGTAGAGAGAGCTGGTTGGTGAGGGTGCTGAGAGGAGGACCAGCTTGTAGGTCGCCATGGTCGCTGGCGTGAGCGAGGGCCGCCAGGCAGGAGTGGAGGAGGAGGTGTTGCTTGATGGTGGCTGTGGGTAGAAAGAGGTAGGTCACATACATACATACATAAAAGCTAGTGACAGGGGGGGAAAGAGGTTCAGGGGAAGGATAAAGGGAGGATAGAAGTGAATTTTAGGAGGAGAGAATAGGTGCAGTGGCTAAACACCGGAGCTAAGCGTGGCTTAATAGTTGACCTCCGTCATGTAAGGCGGCGCTGGTTGACCTAAACCACGAGGCATACACTGGGAATTCGCGGGGTCGGCTACTCAGCGACAAGCGTTTGTAAGGGAGGAACCCACTACAAGGATACACTGAGGCCAGCCAGGGTTTATATATATACCATTAAGAGTAGTGCCTTTGTATTTGTTGCCGCACAGAAGCCACTAGTTACTAAATCCTGTTATTTTTTGTGTGGTTTTGTGTAGGACTGACTTTATTGTTATCTTGTTCTCTTATTATCTTGTTATCTTGTTATGATAGTTTAACGTTTTTGTTTTTTTATTTACCAAGAGCCCCAACTAGGATGTGGCTTTTGAAATCACTAATCTGAGTTATTTGGTTACTGTGTTCATGCTGTGGTGTTTATCTTGGTGGTGTTGACAGTGGGGTGAGGAATATATAATAGATTTATAACTCAGAGGAATGTTTAGTTAAGAAGATAATGGGTGATGGTGACAACTGCCGATTAGTGATATAATTTATTTTGATGTGATTTTATCTTATCCGTAAAATGCTTTGGAATTTCCTGGTTAGGTTAGATTAGGTTAGGTTTAGCTGACTGTCACATCCATTAACCTTGATTTTCCGAAATACTTTACAGATTATGTGAAATCTCTAATCACCGATATAAAAAATTCTTTGAACATATGCATACATCAAACATATATTGATAATTCCACATATATATCCAAATACATGTAGACAGACCACATATATGCCAGTGAACAGTAATGTATAAACAGATATTTTTACAATCTTCTTATTTATTGACCAAACACAATGTAATCTTCACCCCAAGTGTTCGTGTGTTGCACCTCGCAGTATAACTAAGTACAAGATAATAAAACCTGTATAAAACCCGTATAAGTTCCTGACCCTTACATTAACACAGTGTATTATACAACTAAACAACACGGCGCGGTACTGGCACCTACTCAAAGTAATCCTATTATCGTCTTATACAGTATATGTGTGTGTGCTAAAACTCCGGGCCATTTGTGGGAATTATTTCTCACTTACTCCCCAACACACACACTACTTAAGTTTTAATTACTTAATACTGTAATTATGGCAGATAGTATATACTTGTACGTCTGAGGCTGTATCGTCGGTTGGGGTTGGTGGTGAATGTGATGTAAGTTGTTAAAAATCACCACGACGACTCTGAAGTGGAGAGAGAGAGAGAGAGAGAGAGAGAGAGAGAGAGAGAGAGAGAGAGAGAGAGAGAGCCAGCCTCCTCACAGTTAGAACATTGGTGCCGTGATGATGAAATTGTACCGAACATAAATCACATTCGAAAGGTCTTCCTCCTCTTTGTCTTACACAGGTCCTCACGCTTGTCCAATAACATCTCCAGTTATAAATACGTTTACCATTACGCTGAAACCCTCGTGTGCGGTGGTAGAAATTACGTTACGGACTACATTATAACGTTAGGAATCATAATAGGTTAATTTATTGCTTTCTATGTAACACCTCCCTAAAAATACACGCTTAAGTGAGGACACAAAAACGCCAGCCCTGCGTCGTCATGGTAACGTCTCCAGGTGAGGTGACTATGACGACGAACAAGAAAAAGTGGCAGAATAAATGAGGAAAGATAGGATAAAAATACGTTGTAAATGTAAATAAAAAGACTGAAAATAAAAAGTACATTGTAAATAAAACAAAAGACAGAATACAATGAAAATGTTGTAAATCATCTTCGCAAAAATCAGGTAAAATAAGCTGGGGTGTTTAATCTTAAGGTGGTTCAACAAAGGCATCGGATCTTATCTCGTAAATGAAACACAATTTTTATAGTATTGATTATTTGTGATATAGATCAGGACTTAATTGTTTACCGCTACACCTGGTTCAGTGTACTAATGGCCGGTGTTTTGTATGAGGCTTACTAATTGGTTCAGAGATCTACCTGTGGCTTTATGTCCTCATACTTGTATATTCATTACCACACGCACCTACGCCTACACACACACATGCATATACAGTACTTACATACATATTATACACACACAACACACGTACGTATACTCACACACACATATACACACAAATGCACATACAAACATACACACATGCATACATATACAAACACACATACACACATACACGTGCATATACACATAGATAGATAGATAGCTAGATAGATAGATTGATTTTTGTTCGTTTCTAGGGTATATCAAAGTGTTTCATATAACCAATTTCCCTGATATTTTCGTTCACACCTGCAACAGTGTACAGACTCATCCCATGAACGAATATAAAGGAAAAGAAACGTTCACAGTCGGTATTCTGAACACTTTTTGCCTTCATATAATTTTTGCTCACTTAGACTTTTCGTATTTTTATATATTTTTTGCATTCATATGATTTGTGTTTGCATATTTATACTTTTTCAATAATTATACTTTTCACTTATAGTTTTTGCTTACCTGTCCTTTGATATATTTGTAGTCTTTTCACTATTTATACTTTTACATACTTTTACTCTTCACGTATTTATTCTTTTGCCTTCATACATGTTTTGCATACTCATACTTTTGCAGAATTATACATTATTGCTTCTGGTATATACTGTATATTTAGTGCTTTTAAATTCCATGTTTCTAATAATACTTTTCACTCACTGACTGGATGTATGTCTGTATACTTTTATCATCGTGTAATCATTCATTATATATCCGTCAGGTTAAATATTTTGGTCTATAGTTTAACTTTCTTTAAAACCTTTTCTCTCGGCTGAATATTTTTTTTTTAACTTTTATCTGTACTTGTCAAAAAAATTTACAAACTATTTCCTCTTCAAGAATAATAAATAATATATTTTTTCCCTTGGTTATAGGTTAGGTTAGGTTAGGTTTTTAAAATTTCCTCTTTTTTTTTTACTCTCTACGTAAATAATTTTAACTCCATCTTTTTCGTATATAATTTAATTCCTTTTTCCTTCGTCATGTAAAAACAGAATGTCCTCCACCGGTTCATCCTCTGACCTTGTGCGATAATTATTTTTGGATTTGCTTTATCGAATTTTGATCTTCCGATAAAAAAATAAATAAAAAAACTGCAGTAGGGTCTAAAAATTTCACATTGCCGCAGTGTAAGGCGAAGCGCAGAAGCGTTTACAGCGCCTAACAGGGAAGCATGCTAAGTTCATGCTTGCCTTTATGTCTCATGAGTGAAGGGCGTAGAAGCCTGAAGAGTCAAGGGCGTAGAAGCCTGAAGGGTCAAAGGCGTAGAAGCCTGAAGAGTCAAGGGCGTAGAAGCCTGAAGAGTCAAGGGCGTAGAAGCCTGAAGAGTCAATAGGCCTGAAGAGTCAATGGTTTATGTCATCAAGTTATTGGAAGCTCCAACAACTCCCTGAATACGAATTCGCAACTTTCGACTTACAACAGGTACCTACTTTACTGCTAGGTGAACAGGGACTAATGGGGGCTAGGAAGTATGTCCAAACAACTTCCACCGGCCCGGGAATCGAACCCGTGACATCTTGACATCTTGCTTTCGAGGCAAGAGCGATACCGATTCTACCACCGGCCTTCCTTTTTTCCGTAGTGTTCTTGGGGGGTGGGTGGGTAGGTTACTGGTTAGGTGGGTGGGGGATGTAAGATAGGTGAAGGGGTAGTAGGATGGCTGGATGGGGTATGTAAGAGGGTGGATGAAAGTAGGTGGAGGGTGGGCGGGTGGAGGTAAGTGGGACGAAGCAGAAGTGGGTGCGATTGGGGATTGTGAACGATTCGTAAACAAGAGGGATAATGATTGGATATGTGGAGGGATTCGTTTCATAACTCTGGCGCCAAAACACATACTGTACATACATACATACATACATACATACATACATACATACATACATACATACATACATACATACATACTACAGTATGCATACTATACATACAGGGTACTCTTATCATCTCGTTCCGGTGTTATATATACTAGGACACGTGAAACAATGCAGGGAAGTGTTTATTTAAGGGTATTTTAATTATCAGATGGAATTACAGGTAAAGTCAGGGGCTTTTCATTAATATTATTATATACACCTTACGTTCCGGGGAGTGAATATGCAGTATTTAATTCACTGGCATGAATATATTTCTAACCTAACCTAACCTAGCCTAACCTAACCTAGCTTGCCCTTAACCTAACCTTACTTAACCACACACACACACACACACACAAACAAACAAACAGCACTTAACCTCAAACAGAACACATGAGGACTTATCCAAACAAAACTAAATCAGAAATTAGGACAAGGTAGAACAGCGAGTCTTTCTTACGGTGGCAGAACAACAAACAAACAAACAAGCAAAAACTAAAATAACATGGAAATAAGAACAGAAATAAACAAGTGAAGAAAATTGGTGAATAATTGCGTTTATTTACTTAAGTAAAAAAAATCAAAACAATAATGTGTGGTATCATAAACTAAACAAAATAAAAACAAATAAACAAAAACCGAGGAATAATGATTTTAGTTCACCCTTACGTAAATAGCTCACAAAAACAAGTGTAGTGTTTGGATAGATAATGAATGAAGATGAGTGCGAGAAGTTACAAAAAAAAAACATGAATTAGAAAAATACAAAATCCATAACTAATTCATATCTCAATACCTCACGTAAAAAAAACACGCTCATGCTTCAGTAACTCATGAATAAGCAAATATAGTTCACGTGTTTTAATAAATCACTAGTATGAAAAATATATAACTAACTCATGCCTCAAAAATCACGTAAAAAACACAGAAAAAACCACAGAGTAAACTTAGCTTAGTCATACCTCAATTACCCAGGAAAAAAATACATAGCTCAGTCATGCCTCAATAACACGTAAAAAAACACAGAAAAAATATAACTTAGTCGTACCTCAATAACTCATGAAAAAATAGCTTAGTGATGCCTCAATAACTCACACGTAAAAAGAAAAAAAAATAGTTTAGTCATGCCTCAATAACACGTAAAAAAAAAAAACATACAGCAACACACAGGCCAGTACAGTATCGGGAGCAAGCATCAAACACGATTATGCTGGGAGCGGCCGAGAGGCTTACTGGGCTTCGCTAGCCTGGAAGTGGTCGTCATGGAAACGGCTTGTCGGCCTAAGTTAGCCTAAGTAAGCCAAATCCCTTATTATGTAACCCCCTCTACTTCTACCCCCCCCTCCCACCCTCACATATCGACTCTTTATCCCACCCACTCATACGTATACAGTATATTCCACCATCATCCCCCACCCTCACACACACACACACAGACACACATACTGTACACACATCCATTGTCCAACCCATACATACACTATCAGAAGCAAACTCCCTCAATCCCCCCTCTCCCCCACACACACAGACACATTGCCATTAGACATCTGTAAACACCACTCTGGAACTCATGTACACAACTATCTGAAACAACTGCACACACCTGTACTTCTGTTTGAAACACCTGGGCATGTTGTCTGTATTCCTGTAAAAATTATCCATACATCTGTCTGTCAACACCTGCATGCAATCTTACCATGTTAATAGCAATACAATAATTGTGTGTGTATGTGTGTGTGAGCTGCTGCTTGTTCCCTTGAGCAGCTGCGTGTGTCTGTGAACTACTGAGCGTGTCTGTGGGCCGTTATGGGTTACTGTGCATGTCTGCGGGCTGCTGTACGTGTCTGCGGGCGTGTCAGTAGTACTCGTAGCAGAAGGTAACCTGAGGCGCACTGGGCGAGTCCATTATTCAAATCGTTCGAGCGGACAATGAACTAGTCACAGTAATTCCCCGCTCCACGATAGCTTTGGCTCGCCTACCTCTCTATCCTATTTTCCAGAAATTTGTTGGAATGTTTGCCAGTAATTCATATTCATATTTAGGGATTTTCCTTGAATAAAAGACCCCTGGCGCGCAGCCTATGTGTATGTGAGTTGTAAGTGAAGCTGGTTGTATGTTATAAATTACTCGTGTGTGTGGGTGTGTGTGTGTGAGCGAGATAGAGAGAAGAGAGGAACACATTAAACAGATATCTGTGAAATAGTGATAATCTAAAATATAAAGTACAGTGGCTGTTTGTTCGCTACACACGGCTGCAGTTTTATAGATGAAGAGCTTAAATTTGGCCCGGGGACGTGTATGGCCCAGAAGTATCATGGAGTTGGAATTTTTGGGGTTGGCCTTACTGCTCTGTCTCCACG